>NW_028227270.1:96785638-96963138 GCF_978045245.1 Mus caroli
ATTTTCCAATCATGATCTTTCCAAGTCCCTATCACCCAGCCCATGAGTCAATGAACAATTGGACATCTGGCTATTTCTTCTTCCAAAGAACCTGTAATACCATGTGTACTACCTGAAGTTCTGCCCACTGAAAAGGTTTTCCTTTACCAGTATCTTTCAAGGTTGTCCCTGAAAAGAGTTGTAATGCTGTAACTGCCCACTTCTGGCCTGCATAAAGTGTAAAGCCATCAGTAAGCCAGGTCCTGGTCTTCTCTTCCTCAGTCAACCAATCATAGGGAACACCCCATAAGGTATAAGTGCATGCTTGGCAGCAGATGGCATTGTAACAGTAGAAAACACAGGCATTTAGGCAACTTCTTCATGTAACTTGCTTGTGCCTTCAGTACCTACTTGCGTCCAATCACATATATACCATTTTCATTCAATAATAGACTGCTGCTGTGCACATCCTACTTTATGACTTGATAGGTCTGATAACTGAACTGGGCAGTTCAGGTCACATGGTAACATGGTGTCCTATTTTTAAACATTCAGTTTCCATTAAGGCCCAATAGGAGGCCAAGAACTGTTTTTCAAAGGGAGAAAAGTCTACAGATGATGGTAGAGCCTTGCTCCAAAATCTCAAATGTTTCTTCTGTGATTCACTTATAAGGTCTGTCAAAGTCTCCAAACAGAATCTTTATCTGCTATTGACACCTCAAGTACCATCTGGTCTACTGGATCATATGGTCCAAGTGGTCCAAGTGCACAGAGGTCTGGTCCTGTTGAAAAGCCTTCTGTTGCAGGTCCCACACAAAGCTAGCAGCTTTCCTACTCACTTGGTATATGGGCCTGAGTAACACACCCAAGTGAGGAATGAGCTGTCTCCAGATTCCAAATAGACCCACTAAATGTTGTGCTTCTTTCTTGGTGGTGGGAGGGGCCAGGTACAATAACTTATCTTTCACCTTAGAAGGAGTATCTCTGCATGCCCCACTGGACTACTAAGAATTCCATGGAGGTAGACAGTCCTTGAATTTTGGTTGGATTTATTTCCCATCCTCTGATATGCATATGTGTTACCCATGAGTCCAAAATGGTTGCTACTTCCTGCTCACATGGTCCAATCAGCATAATGTCATCATTATAGTGCACCAATGTGATATTTTGTGGAAGAGACAGATGATTACTATTGCTTCTAAGTTATGACAAAGGGCAGGAGAATATAACCTTGAGGCAAAATTGTAAAGGTGTACTGCTAGTCTTGCCAACTGAAAGCTACATTGCTTCTGATGGTTCTTATTGACAGGTACTGAGAAAAAGGCTTTTGCTAGATCAATAGTTGCATACTGTGTATCAGGAAGTGGGTTAATTTGCTCAAGTAAGGTAAATACATCTGTTACAACATCTGCAATCGGAGTTACTAACTGATTTAGTATTTGATAGTCAACTGTCATTCTCCATGATCCATCTTCTGCACTGGCCAGATAGGAGATTAAAGGGAGATGTGGTGGAAATCACCACCCTTGCATCTTTCAAGTCCTTGATAGTAGCAGTAATTTCTGCAGTTCCTCCAGGAATACAATACTGTTTTTTATTCACTATTTTCTTTGGCAGAGGCAACTCTAAAGCATGCAACTTATTCCATTCCTTCATCAATTTATCCAGAGATTCTGAGAGCAATGAGCCAACAAAATCATTTTCCTTATTTGCCCCCAAACTGTAGAAATTTTCATATACCAGGTCACCTAATCCATTGCCAATCACAATTGATGGATCAAGATAATCAAAGGCATTTACTTCTTTAAGTTTGAAATATAGTTTCCATTATGGGCCTTCAATATTCTCTGAGCTCCCAGGAGAGAGAGTGTCTGGAGAGGTTTCAGTAGTTAAAGGTGCTAGTGAGTTAGAAGGTGCTGTGAAATTATCAAGCCAATTCCAGATATTTTAAAGATTCCTCCTTATACCTCTGCTCCTCTAGAACAACTCCAGGTAACAATTTCTGTATTAGTCACGGTTTTATAGGGAAAACTAGGTTTTAAAAGCAAACAGTGAAGGGATACAACATTTTTGGCTAACTGGATAATGCATTATCAGCTATCCTTTGAGTGGATTGGTCCTAGGTGAAGAAAGAGGGGCGGTGTCCAGGTAGTGAACCGGGGAGGGGGGTCCAGTATATTGAGATAACAGAGTACAAGCGATTCAATCATAACTTTTTGTCTTACTCATAGCATTCTTCAGTGTCAGCTATGGATAATTACTTCAAGGAAGTGAAGTCTGACAACCTGAATTTAATTTCACCTTATGAGCAAAATGGAGGCCAAATACCAAGTGGCTACAATTATGTTAAATAGAGCAGGCCTCAACACATATTAAAGGAAATTATTAAAATGACTTACAGTCTACAGTCCAACTAACCCAACAATGGACAGTTGTGAATGGGAAGTCCAAGAATCTAATAGTTGCTCAATCCCACGAGGCTAGGTGCTTTAGCTGGTCTGTATAAGCTGGAATCCTAATGAAGTAGGTTCCAATAGATATGCTGGCAAGTAAGTGCAAGCAGGCAAAGAAGAGTGAGTCTTCCTTCTTCCATTGTCCTTATGTAGGCCTCCAGCAGAAGGTGTGGTCCAGATTAAAGGTGTGCACCACCATGCCTGGACCGAATCTGTTCTTTACTCGGAACTTGCTCTGTCCCAGGCTGGCCTTGAACTTTGAGTTCTCCTTGCTTCTGTAATTTTAAGAATTACTTGGTAAAATACCTCAAATAGGAGTTGTAAACATGTTTATGTAGTAAACTGCTTGTTGTTCTCAGTCCAGTCCACTAGCAAACACCAAACATGAATCAGCAACTGCAGCCCAGTCTACTCGGCAGATACCATACATGCATCGGCAGTTCAATCCAGAAGAAACCCCGAGGCTCATCAACCCACCCAAGTCTGCGGAAACAGCAAGAAGCCACAGAAACCTCACAAGTGTTTCTCTCTATGAAGTAACTGTGAGCAGAGCTCAGCAATGCAATGTAAGGTGAATCAACACATGCATGTTGTCAGTGAAGACTAGCAAGGTGGAGTAAAGCAAACCAATGCTTAAACTTCCACTGTCTAGAGGATCATACTCACATTCTTTCTAAATATAATGCATCCTTTCATGTGTCCCAGCACAAGATCATTTGACATAATGGGCTTTCTAAGGAAGCCAGAAGTTTCCACTTCACCGTTCCTGATTTCCTTCCTTCTGTCTGCAGCTATGATCTTGAGGGGGTCTTCCACTCTCATATCTGACTTTTATCAGTTTAGATGGAAAACATAGCTTTTCTTTTCCTGTTGGGACAAATGGAAAAAATCCCTTCCCCAATGCAATATACTTCCTGACCTGCATTTTGAGGTCAGAACATCCTTAATATAAACAGTTTGCGTTAGTTCAGCAATTTCTTCCTCAAAAGTCCTGCTAGATCTTTCCATAGTTGCCTGATCTGGAGGACTGTAAGTCATATCTGTAACAGGTTTTTAACCATAATGTCTAAAACATTCTTGTATTCTAATGAATACATATGATGAAGCATCATCAGCTTCAGTCTGTAGAAGCATCTTTAAGAAAGGCATCGTCTCTACTAAATGTGCACTCTCAGATTCACTATTTTTAGAATTTAAGGCAAAAGTCCAATTCTCAATGTGTATCAATAACATGGTGTATCAACACATATATATACTTTAATTCTCCAAACTTTATAAAATGAAACGTATCATCTATTGTATGATGTTGCTCTAAGGTGACTTTATTGAATAGGATTTGTATTTTTAACTCAGCATATAGACCTTAATTTAGTAGTTGATCCTTGACAATGTAAATATAATATCCAGTCTGATGAGGCTGGTTTATAACTGAAGCTTATTTATCTAGCATCAATATGGGCTATGATTCTGTAATCTCTTTAAGTCTTTGTGAATCCTTTTCATCTGGAATTACCAGTTTTGATGTTGTTGTAGGTTCTGGTCCTCTAATCACTGTTCTATACTCTCTAACCTAGCATTCCATCTCTTAAGAAAGATATATAAAATTGTAATCATTATTGAAAAATAATTATTTTTCTGCTAAGTATAGCAAAATATATGTAATCCAGATGTGCTGTAACATTACATCTTTTCCATTTTTTTATGTTTTTTACTAATTAGATATTTTCTTCATTTACATTTCCAATGCTACCCCATATGTCCCCCAAACCCTCCCCCCCACTCCACTCCCCCCCACACACACACACACTCCCACTTCTTGGCCCTGGCGTTCCCCTGTACTAAGGCATATAAAGTTTGCAAGACCAATGGACCTCTCTTTCCACTGATGGCCGACTAGGTCATCTTCTGATACATATGCAGCTAGAGACACAAGCTCTGGGGGGTACTGGTTAGTTCATATTGTTGTTCCACCTATAGGGTTGCAGACCCCTTTAGCTCCTTGGGTACTTTCTCTAGCTCCTCCATTGGGGGCCCTGTGATCCATCCAATAGCTGACTGTGAATATCCACTTATGTGTTTGCTAGGCCCCAGCATAGCCTCACAAGAGGCAGCTATATCAGGATCCTTTCAGCAAAATCTTGCTAGTGTGTGCAATGGTGTCAGCGTTTGGGGGCTGATTATGGGATGGACCCCTGGGTATGGCAGTCTCTAGATGGTCCATCCTTTCGTCTCAGCTCCAAACTTTGTCTTTATAACTCCTTCCATGGGTGTTTTGTTCCCAATTCTAAGAAGGAGCAAAGTGACCACACTTTCGTCTTCGTTCTTCTTGAGTTTCATGTGTTTTGCAAATTGTATCTTGTACTTTGGGTATTCTAAGTTTCTGGGCTAATATCGATTTATCAGTGAGTACATATCATGTGAGTTCTTTTGTGATTGGGTTACCTCACTCAGGATGATGCCCTCCAGGTCCATCCAAATGCCTAGGAATTTCATAAATTCATTCTTTTTAATAGCTGAGTAGTACTCCATTGTGTAAATGTACCACATTTTCTGTATCCATTCCTCTGTTGAGGGGCATCTGGGTTCTTTCCAGCTTCTGGCTATTACAAATAAGGCTGCTATGAATATAGTTGAGCATGTGTCCTTCTTACTGGTTGGGACATCTTCTGGGTATATGCCCAGAAGTATTGCGGGATCCTCCAGTAGTACTATGTCCAATTTTCTAAGGAACCGCCAGACTGATTTCCAGAGTGGTTGTACAAGCTTGCAATCCCACCAACAATGGAGGAGTGTTTCTCTTTCTCCACATCCTCGCCAGCATCTGAATTTTTGATCTTAGCCATTCTGGCTGGTGTGAGGTGGAATCTCAGGGTTGTTTTTTTTGTTTGTTTTTTTTTTTTCTGTAGCGTTAATATTTACTTTTCAAGACTCAACTAAGAGCATCAACACAACCTGTCAAGTTCTTTGACACCCCCCCCCAGCCCGTGTAATCAATTACAGTATACAAGAACAGTAATTCACATTTTAAACACACAGTTCAACACTGCTGAAGCTGCAATATCCTTTTTCATCTCAAGCAAACCTTCACAGAGACAGTCCCAGTGACCCAGTGTACTGTCAGATTTCTCTCACTGGGGACCATCAGAAAACCAGAAGTTGCCACACAAAGTTTTAAGTCAACTGCTTGTTTAAAAATAGATAATCCAGCATTTCAGAAATTTTCCATTTGGGTCTAAAAGCATTCAGGTTTCCAACAGCCAGAAAATATTCATGCAATTTGAGACATATAAAGAGGCTAATAAACTGGAGGGGATTTCTACTCTGAAAACAAAACAAAACAAAATAAAACAGTGTGGAGCACAGGGAAAGCGCTCAAGACAATGCAGTGTGTACAAAAGTAAGCCATGTGAAAGCGTTTGTGACAGAACCATTTGTTGAGAAGGTTTTATTGGCTACCTTGGCCTAACCCTCAAAAGAAAGACAGCTCTCTACTTGTGACTTGCTCTAGTTTCTTTTATCAGAATGCTAAATTAGTGAGATTCTCATGCTATTATTCTAAAGTGCAAAAACAAGTTAAGATCCCAACTTTTCAGTTCCAGGAAACAAGACTGCTTTTAGACCGTACCATAACTATATAGAGATCTATGTATATATATGTATATATATATATATTATTTATATATATATATAATATATATATATAATTATTTCCAAAGTTCTTGAGAGCTATCTTCTAAGGTCCAGTCTCTGACAGTGGGCAAGCTCAGCGCTTCACTTTTGACCGACAAGGAGTTCACCAACTCACAGTGGAACTTGCAGATGTGTCTGTACAGGTCTCCGGACTGCGTGAACCTGTGCTGGCACCACTTGCAGGCATGGGGCTTCTCGCGGGTGTGCACCACGGCATGACGGCTCAGGTTGTGCGAGTACTGGAAACTCTTGCCGCATTGGGTGCACGTGTAGGGCTTCTCCCCGGAGTGAGTCCTCTCGTGGCGCTTGAGGGTGTACATGCAGGAGAAAGTCTTCCCACACAGGGAGCACGTGGGCACATTGACATCGGCGGCAGGCTTGCTACGGATGCCATCCTGCTCGCGGAAGTGCGTGCTCAGGTGGAGCTGCAGGATGTGGGGGCTGGGGAAGACTTTGTTGCACAGGGGGCACATGAAGATCTGGCCCGTGGGACTCAGGATATTGGAGACATAGGGAAGCAGACTGTTCTCCATGCCCCCTTCCACCTGGACCCGCTCGCTCTCTGGGGTCATCATCTCATCATCGCTGGCTTTGTCCTCCCGATCCAGCTCCCTTAAGACCGAGTCCTCCCTCAGAGGAGCCAGGTGGGCTGGCTCATACTGTACCCTGTTGTTAGTGCTCACACTCTCTTTCACAGTGCTATGTTCCATGTCATAGTCATTAGTGCCAACATCACTCTCATCACAGGAGGCCTCTTTCTCCACCTTCACCTGCACCAGGTTGCTTCTCAGCACGTCCTCTGGGACAAAGACTCTGTTGAGCTGCAGGGGCTGGCTACTGTTTTTCCAGCTGCTGTGGCTTGTGGCTCCGCCTCTCTGCCAGCCTGGGGGATGCCTGCTGAGTCTGAGGACAATCGCATCCACATGTTCCCAGGCTCAGCTGCCAAATCTCAGGGTTGTTTTGATTTGCATTTCCCTGATGATTAAGGATGCTGAACATTTTTTCAGGTGCTTCTCAGACATTCAGTATTCCTCAGGTGAGAATTCTTTGTTTAGCTCTGAGCCCCATTTTTAATGGGGTTATCTGATTTTCTGGAGTCCACCTTCTTCAGTTCTTTATATATATTAGATATTAGTCCCCTATCTGATTTAGGATAGGTAAAGATCCTTTCCCAATCTGTTGGTGGTCTTTTTGTCTTATTGACGGTGTCCTTTGCCTTACAGAAGCTTTGCAATTTTATGAGGTCCCATTTGTCAATTCTCAATCTTAAGCACAAGCCATTGCTGTTCTGTTCAGGAATTTTTCCCCTGTGCCCATATATTCGAGGCTTTTGCCCACTTTCTCCTCTATAAGTTTCACTGTCTCTGGTTTTATGTGGAGTTCCTTGATCCACTTAGATTTGACCTCAATACAAGGAGATAGGAATGGATCAATTCGCATTTTTCTACATGTTAACCGCCAATTGTGCCAGCACCATTTGTTGAAAATGCTCTCTTTTTTCCCACTGGATGGTTTTAGCTCCCTTGTCAAAGATCAAGTGACCATAGGTGTGTGGGTTCATTCCTGGGTCTTCAATTCTATTCCACTGGTCTACTTGTCTGTCGCTATACCAGTACCATGTAGTTTTTATCACTATTTCTCTGTAGTACAGCTTTAGGTCAGGCATGGTGATTCCACCAGAGGTTCTTTTATCCCTGAGAAGAGTTTTTGTTATGCTAGGTTTTTTGTTGTTCCAGATGAATTTGCAGATTGTCCTTTCTAATTTGTTGAAGAATTGAGTTGGAATTTTGATGGGGATTGCATTGAATCTGTAGATTGCTTTTGGCAAGATAGCCATTTTTACTATATTGATCCTGCCAATCCATGAGCATGGGAGATCTTTCCATCTTCTGAGATCTTCTTTAATTCTTTCTTGGGAGACTTGAAGTTTTTATCATACAGATCTTTCACTTCCTTACTTAGAGTCACGCCAAGGTATTTTATATTATTTGTGACTATTGAGAAGGGTGTTGTTTCCCCAATTTCTCTCTCAGCCTGTTTATCCTTTGTGTAGAGAAAGGCCATTGACTTGTTTGAGTTAATTTTATATCCAGCTACTTCACTGAAGCTGTTTATCTGGTTTAGGAGTTCTCTGGTGGAATTTTTAAGGTCATTTATATATACTATCATATCATTTGACTTCTTCCTTTGCAATTTGTATCCCCTTTATCTCCTTTTGTTGTCGAATTGCTCTGGCTAGGACTTCAAGTACAATGTTGAATAGATAGGGAGAAAGTGGACAGCCTTGTCTAGTCCCTGATTTTATTGGGATTGCTTCCAGCTTCTCACCATTTACTTTGATGTTGGCTACTGGTTTGCTGTAGATTGCTTTTATCATGTTTAGGTATGGGCCTTGAATTCCTGATCTTTCCAAGACTTTTATCATGAATGGGTGTTGAATTTTGTCAAATGCTTTCTCTGCATCTAACGAGATGATCATGTGGTTTTTGTCTTTGAGTTTATTTATATAATGGATTGTGTTGATGGATTTCTCTATATTAAACCATCCCTGTATCCCTGGAATGAAACCTTCTTGGTCAGGATGGATGATTGTTTTGATCTGTTCTTGGATTTGGTTAGCGAGAATTTTATTGAGTATTTTTGCATCGATATTCATAAGGGAAATTGGTCTGAAGTTCTCTATCTTTGTTGGGTCTTTCTGTGGTTTAGGTATCAGAGTAATTGTGGCTTCATAGAATGAATTGGGTAGAGTACCTTCTGCTTCTACTTATTGGAATAGTTTGTGAAGAACTGGAATTAGATCTTCTTTGAAGGTCTGACAGAACTCTGCACTAAACCCATTTGGTCCTGTGTGATTTTTTTTTTTTTTTGGTTGGGAGACTATTAATGACTGCTTCTATTTCTTTAGGGGATATAGGGCTGTTTAGATTATTAACCTGATCCTGATTTAACTTTGGTACCTGGTATCTGGTACCTGGTACCTAGAAATTTGTCCATTTCATCCAGGTTTTCCAGTTTTGTTGAGTATAGCCTTTTGTAGAAGGATCTGATGTTGTTTTGGATTTCTTCAGGATCTGTTGTTATGTCTCCCTTTTCATTTCTGATTTTGTTAATTAGGATGCTGTCCCTATGCCCTCTAATGAGTCTGGCTAAGGATTTATTTATCTTGTTGATTTTCTCAAAGAACCAGCTCCTCGTTTGGTTGATTCTTTGAATAGTTCTTGTTTCCACTTGGTTGATTTCGCCCCTGAGTTTGATTATTTCCTGCCGTCTATTCCTCTTGGGTGAATTTTCTTCCTTTTGTTCTAGAGCTTTTAGATGTGTTGTCAAGCTGCTAGTGTGTGCTCTGTCTAGTTTCTTTTTGGAGGCACTCAGAGCTATGAGTTTTCCTCTTAGAAATGCTTTCATTGGGCCCCCAATGGAGGAGCTAGAGAAAGTATCCAAGGAGGTAAAGAGATCTGCAACCCTGTAGGTGCAACAACATTATGAACTAACCAGTACCCCGGAGCTCTTGACTCTAGCTGCATATGTATCAAAAGATGGCCTAGTCGGCCATCACTGGAAAGAGAGGCCCATTGGACACGCAAACTTTATATGCCCCAGTACAGGGGAACGCCAGGGCCAAAAAATGGGAATGGGTGGGTAGGGAAGTGGGGGGGAGGGTATGGGGGACTTTTGGGATAGCATTGGAAATGTAATTGAGGAAAATACGTAATAAAAAATGTTAATAAAAAAAGTAATTAAAAAAAAAGAAATGCTTTCATTGTGCCCATAAGTTTGGGTATGTTGTGGCTGGATAACAACCAGATCTTGTGTTCAGACTCTATCTTAGACAATCTGACTTAAAGTTGAACATCTAGCACCAGTTTCCAGGTTACTCCCCAACAAACCTGGGCCTCCAGGTTACAAGCTGCCCCTGGCACTTCACTTCCCAAGAACCACCAATCAGGAGGAAAGCAGAAATCAAGTTTATAGTTTGGCTCCCAGCACCAGCCAATTATTTTAAAGGGCAACAAAATTCCATAATAGCCCCCAGTCAGCTGTGTGGGTAGTAGAAACTTTAAGGGTTCTTTGCCAAGTCAGTTGTGTTGGATGGTGTCTTGCTGGGGCAAACAAGTGATGGAGTGTTTTCCTGAAGTGAACACAGGTGAAAGACTAAGGCACCCTCACGACGGAACATTTCACTGAAGCTGACCCAGGAGAAAGGGTGTTCTGCTAAAGCAAGAACATGAAAGAGCACATGATAAGAGATTCTTTGCCAACAACACATATGTATTAGCTTACCTTACATTGCATAGTTGAGCTGCATTTGTCAAGACTCCACAAACTCACGCTGATTAGATACACGTGCTGAGGCAAGACCCATGGAGGACACATGATGCCTGGAGGGTATAAATAGGACTCGATGGACAGTGAAGAAGACAGAGCTTGGCTTGCTTAGAGAGCTCGCTGTGCAATGCTTGTGGGTCTTGTATCTTTGCTGATCTTAACTTCCCTGAGAAGGCACAACAGAGAACTTCTGGTGTCCCTCCGGGCCCCTCCTGCTGACTTGAGCTGAGGCTGAGGCCTGGCTTTCTCTGCCTAGTAGTACCACTGCTGCCGATTCATGTTTGCTATCACGACTCAAGTGAAACTGGACTGCTGGCATATCTGTGAAATGTTTTTGCGTGGATCAAGCTGCCGCTGCTAGCCTGGAATCTGAGCTGCCGATTTCCCGACCACACAGATGGGAGTTGCCCTAAGGAACCTTTCTAAGCAGGCCCACCCCCCCCCCACACACACATCCCCCATCCTTTCTTTCCCACTACCTCTGGTGGGCGGTGGGCTAAAGGGGAGGTTAAAGTGTTTAAGAACCATTATTAAAAATAAGGTTTGAAAAACTTAACATGTGTGCCAGGCTAGAAACCGCCTCAATTGCTTGCCATTTCCTATAAAACCTTGTCCCAGTGAGAGCTTGAGGCTTCACCCTCCATTTCTGCTGTGTCAGAGACAGCTGTGTGGCTCAAGCTCGAGGCCCTACTGGGATTGCATCAGAATTGACTCCTTGGTGACCTTTTGGGATTCACAAATCGGGCACAACACTGAAATAGGTATCTAGTCTTCCATTTGTGACTCCCTTTCATTGAGTATTTGGTTTGTTTCCAGGAGAGTTCCCAGTGCTATCGGCAGTCATGTTAGAAACATAGACACTGACCAGATAACAAGGGCAACAATCCAAGGGAGAGCAAAGCTAAAGTTCCCACAGAAAATAAAGTCAGGATGCTGATTGATTCATATTAAATTCTAGCTTAATTGCTTAAAAATGGTTTTATACAGCTGGAGAGAGCACTTAGTAGTTAACTGTGTATTCTGCTCTTGCAGAAGACGGGATGGAGTTCAGTTCCCAGCATTCAGGTTGGGAGCTTACTGTCACCTGTCATTCTGGATCCAAGGGAGCCCAATAATGAGCCTCCTTGGGTATATGCGTATACCCCACACAGATATACATATATGCAAAAGTAAAAATAAAATAAACCTTTAAAAAATACCCTTTACAAAAGCACTTTTTATGGATACTAATGAGAGATGGCCCAGTGGTTAAGATGCTATTATGTCATGAGGACCAGAATTTAGATTCCAGCACCCACATCTGGCAGCTCACAAATGCCTATACCTCTAGCTCCAAGGGATTTGATGCTCCAAAGGTATATGAACATACAAGTATACATATACTCCCCCATATACATAAATAACAACAACAAAAAATAATGTACTACACACAGAGAACGGAGAAGCCACCATCGCAAACAGCTCTAAGTCTCCATTGTATTTTATCGTATTTTAACATCTTTGTTTCAGACACAGGAATTTTTTTCTATTGCCTTTTCTCTCCCTCCCTGACCCCTTTCTCTTTCCTTTGGTTTCTCAGTGTAGCCTTGGCTTTCCTAGGACTCACTCTGCAGACCAGGCTGGACTTGAACTCACAGAGATCTGCCTGCCTCTGCCTCCTGAGTGCTGGGATTAAAGGCGTGCGCCACCATGGCCCAGCTCTAATGCATTTTCTAAAGAGTTTGCAGATTCAGTGTGGACTTCATATATTTTTCAGTCTGGAAAGGTTGTTGCAATTACTTTACATTGTGATATCCCTTTGATTTTCTATATAAATAGCCATATTTATGCAAATCAGACAGTATTTTCTCTCTTACAGCTGTCCAACAATAATGCTTATTTGCAGTGTTAGGAATTGAGACTATGACCTTGCTCTTGATAAACAAGTTCTCTGCCACTAAGGTGCAACCCCTGTCCTGTGTACACTCTATGCTGGGAGCTCTTCAGCACTTCTGACTTCTTTACCCAATCTCATTCAGGTACCATCTGATGGTGCTTCTGTGCCCTGAGGATTGGCTCAGCAACACTCACACAAACAACACAGAAGGAGGAGAGGTTAACACTCCAAGAACATTGACAGATGGGAACTCTGGAAGTGGGAAAAGGCTTCACCCTTCCTTTTCTCTCAAATGGTTCTGGCAGGCAGGTTCAAGGCTTCTAAGAGGAGACATTTTCTCTCCCCCTTTGGGGCCTCACTGCACTCGTCATCATCTATTATGTTGACAAGAGCAGTGATTGCTGGCATGCTTGCCTTGTTTCTGAAGTGTTTCAGTAGGAACACGTCTACTCTTGGATGGAGAACAGTATTAGGAAACTCACAGCCAGTGTGTATCTGGATTCTAAGTAATTCATCTTTGTTGTCAGCTTGACTGACCTTAGAATACCCTGGGAGATTTACTTCTGGGAACATTTGTGAGAGCTTATCCAAAAATTCCAGAGACAAGAAGACCCGCCCTGCGTGTGCATGACTCCACCCCATGAGCTAAAATTGAAGAGGAGGAAGGAAACTAAGCAGAAGTCCACCCAACTCTCTGCTTCCTGATCGGTCCAGATGTGGGCACACAGTTGTATCAAGTTCTAACTGGCACCCTCGCCAAAGACAATTCTGTCATTTTGCCTTCTTGCTACTATAAACCTCAAACCTGGAACCAAAATAAACCCTTGTGCTGTTGAGTTGTTAATCACAGAAGTGAAAAAAATAACTAATACACTTCTCAAAAGACAGCCACTGCTGATGGACCAGGGGCCATTCTCTACATCAGCCTTTCCCCCTTAAATACAAAGGGGTATTAGTGGCTGAGGTGGCTAGTGTGACTCCCCTCTTCAAAGAATGATCAGATGACCCATATGTCAAGAACAGAGGTCAGCTCTGAGTCCTTAGTACAGAACCATTGCCACCTAGTGGCAGCTCAGACTATAATGGGACTCTTGTACCACAGAAAGGGAAGTGTTTCTTCCTCATCAAAATTAATTCTAGTCCCAAATTGGGTCTGCTCTCAAAGTTGGGACATATCACACAACAACACTATCCTGTGTTGTTTCCTCACCATTGTCAACTCAATGGATCTACAGTCATCTAGGAAACACACTGAGGGATGTGTGTGTGTGTGTGTGTGTGTGTGTGTGTGTGTGTGTAAGCATTCTCAGAGAGGTTTAACTGCAAAGAAAGACTTATGCTGAACTCGGATTGGACTCTCATGGGCTGAGATTCTGGAGAGAATAAAAGTGATTTGAGTACCACCATCCCCCTCCCCCCACTCTTTCTCTCGAGTTACAATGTGACCAGCTGCACCATGCTCTTGCTACCATGCCTTCACCATCATGATGGACTATACCCTCAAAGGATGAACCCCAATAAACCCTTCCTTAAGTTTCCTCTGTCAGATATTTTGTCACGGTGACACCGTGGTAATACAATCTTCGTGGTAGTCCATGGATTTTTGCTTCACAGCACATCCTTGTGGAGTGCACTGTTTTTATCAGTGTTTTGAGGCAGGGTTCACTTTGATGCAGGGCTCACATAGTTCTGGTTGGCCTCTAACTTGCTATGTAGCCAAGAATCACTTTGAACTCTCAATTCTCCTGCTTTTCCCAACTTCTAGGACTACAGGTATGTGCCACGACACCTTCTCAATTTCACTGTATTTATCCATGTCCTAGAAAACAAGGGGATCCCAGGTAACAGGCTAGGAATGAGCTAACCAAAACTCAAGTTTTAAATGTACCAGTTAGGGTATAATAGTCTAGAAGAATATGCTCTCACAGATGGCCACTAGTAAACTTATATGACAGGCAATGTATGATGTCATTCCTCCTGCCAGTCTGGCTTTCTAGAGGAGGATAATTCTGCTCATTCTCTTATCTAACAGTTGCAGGATTCTTCATCTCCTTCCATGATGCTGAGTTCTGCTGGTTGGAGGGCAGGAGTGCCAACAGCAACTATTGGGTTTCCTCCTCCTACTGAAGTGAAGGGCACAGAAAGACAATGACAAGTCGCTGGGATGACAGATTCAGATTACTAAAGGGAAATCAGGTTGCTAGTACACAGTAGTGCTTACTTAGAAAGTCTATGCTGAAACTTAAAGACAACTTGTGCTATTAAAGAATTCGTGTGTTCACCTATAAAGAAGCCCAGAAATACACAATGGAGAAAAAATAAACAGCATCTTCAACAAATGGTGCTGGTTAACCTGGGCAGCTGCATCTAGAAGATCCAAATAGATCCATACCTGTCACCTCACACAAAACTCAACTCCAAATGGATCAAAGGCTTCAACATAAAATCAAATACACTGAGCCTGATAGAAGAGAAAGTGGGAAATAGGCCTGAACTCTTTGGCACATAAAAAGACTTTCTGAACAGAACACTATTAACATAGTCACTAAGATCAACAATTAATTAATTGGATCTTGTGAAACTGAAAAGATCCTGCATGTCAAAGGACAGCATCATTCAGACAAAGTGGCAGCCTACAAAATGGAAAATGTTTTACCAACTACACATTTAATAGAGGGCTACTATTCAAAATATAGGGAAAAAAACTAAAAAAAAAAAAATCCTAGGTATCAAGAAAACGAATACCTCAGTTAAAAAGTGGTACACAGACGTGGGAGAGAGGACAGCATAGATCATATAATGAATTCCTTATATGTGAAGTTTTCCACAAAACAGAAAAGAGACAGTCAAATAGCCTTGCCTATCAATGCAGCATTACATTACATTTTATTTAAATTTAAAAAGTTTATGTATGTCTATGATACAGATGAGAAAACCCTGAGTATATGTCTTCTCACTTCTAACTAATTAATTAGAATCTCTGAAACTGTAACCAGCATAGTGTTCAATTGTAGACACTAAAAGACAAGTAAAATGTGAGAAATGTAATATTGATTAATAAATAAAAAGAAAGAAAAAAGTGGTATACAGATCTAAACAACAACAACAAATCTCAAAAGAGGAAACTCAGATGATTGAGAAACACTTAAATGTTTAACATCCTTCGCCATCAAGGAAATGTAAACCAAAACTCCTTTAAGCTTTCATCTTACATCTGTCTGACTGGCTAAGATCAATAAAACAAGTGACAGCTCATGCTGGCAAGGATGTAGAACAAGGGTAACTCTCTTCTGTTGCTGATGAGAGTGCAAACATGTATAGCCACCATGAAAATCAGTGTGGCAGTTCCTCAGGAAGGTGGGATTGATCTACCTCAAGATACAGCTATACCATTCTTGGACATATACCCAAAGGATGCTTCATCCATTCACAAAGGCACTTGCTCAACTATGTTCATGTCTGCTTTGTTTATTCATAATAGCCAAAAATTGGAAACAACCTAAATATCCTCTCTTGACAGTAGTGGATAAAAAAATAAGTTATACATTTATATAATTGAGTATTAATCAGCCATTAAATAAAATCAAATCATGAAAATTGCAGATAAATGGATAGAATTAGAAAAAATAATTTTAAGTGAGGTATCCCATATCCAGAACAACAAATATGGTATATATGTGGATATTAGTTGCTGAGTTAATAGTAACCAAGCTACAACCTGTAGAACCACAGAGGTTAAGTATGAGATAAGGGACTGAGGGGAGAGAGTAGATCCCCCTAAAAAAGTGAATTAGAATATTTAGTTATGGATAGATGTGGGGGGAGGGACTGAAATAGGAGGGTCAAATGGAGAGGAAGAAGGAACAGGGGGACAAAGAGGGAATATAGAAAGAGACAGCTAAAATTAAGGACATTTTAGGGGTAATATGGGAACCTAATACAGTAGAAGTTTCCTAAAGCATACACATGTATGAAGATAATCTAAAAGAAATTACCAAATAATGAGGTGAAGTAGCCTCAATTGGACCGCTCTTGTCTCCAAATGAACCTTCTGGTACTGGGATTGGGTTACGTCGAATTGGTTTGTTGGCAATGGGATTCCATGGGCATCCCTAAACAATTCAATCTGTTGCCAAGACTATAGGTGGCTCTCCACAATCTGATGACAAGGTCCCATTGCTGAAAACATCTACACAACTCATTGAACACAGAGATGTTGAGCTGGTGCCTACATAGTCTTCACCTCAATGTGTTAGTGTCTCTGGTACAGAGAAGTACCCTGCATGTTGTCAAAAAAGAAACATAAACATCAACCCAGTCACAAACTCTTTCATCAACAATGGTGTTGCCTACAAGATATGCTAGTGTGTTAGAAGCACAGAGTATATGGGAATGAACAACCAGTGTCTGATTAGACTGAAAGCCCACTGCAAAAGGTGGAATCCACACCTGATACTGCTTGAGTGACCAAGAACTTGAAACCAAATAGCCCAGAGAGTCAGAGTAATTGGGTAAGACCAAATACTACTGTTCTCTCTCTCTCTCTCTCACACACACACACACACACACACACACACACACACACAATGTAGCAGTGAAATGACTCCTAATGACATTCTGCTAAACTCAGAGATCAATACCTTGTTCAGCCATTATCAGAGAAGTTTCCTCCTGCAGCAGAGGGGAACAAATACAGAGGCCCACAGACAAATACTATGCAGAGAGTTAGAGACCTTGGAACACTAAGCCTTTCATGCGATGTCTCCATCCAATCCCTTCCCATGGGGCTCATGGAATCCTGCTGAGGAGAGAGCAGAAAGAGTATAAGAACCACAGCGATAAAAGATAGCAAGGAAGGAAGACCCTCTAAATCAACATGATGAAAGCATATATGAACTCACAGTCGGAGGCAGCATGGGTCTGTGGGTCTGCCCTAACAAGGCGTCCTAGAGCTTGAAAGGAGAAGTGGACAGAAGCCCCTGTCCATAACCCAGGAGCTATGTCCAACTGATAACCACTTGCACATGAAAACTTAGTTTCCTCCAAGGGAGTCTCACAGGGGGAACAAATTTCTCTTAAGGGTAGGCTGCATATCCAGCAGTGGATGGCCAACAGAAAATGAACTCAACAGCATCTTTGGAGGTTCCTTGTCTCATAATATCACATCAGGGCTCCTCAACCCTCACCCACTTTAATTTTATCTTATTTTTTTAAAGTTTTGTCTTATTTTATTCTTTTCTCCCTTTTTACCCTACAGGTCCTTTGTGTATATACAATTGCTTCCAGGTTAGTGTTTTTCTGGGATTCCTGAGTGTGTAAATGAGAAGCTTTCTGATTCTTGTGCCTTTTCTTGGTCTCTTTTCATTCTGTTTGTGCTATCCAATTCCAATGTGTTAGTTTTGGTTTTATGTTACTATATTTTATTATTTCCCATAGAAGTTTGTTTGTTTTCTAAGGAGAGGCAGACAGATGGTGAGGAGCTGGGAGGAGTATAGGAGGGAAAACCATAAAAAGGATATATTGTGTGAGAAAAAAATCTATTTTCAAGGAAAGGAAAAAGAAAAAACTGGACATGGACTGGGGAGAAGTCTCTACTGGTAAAACCCCCAAGTCACTCACATAGAAATCTGAGATTGCTTTACCAGAATCCAGGTACGAAGCCTGAGCAGTGGCTCATGCTTGTAATCCCAGGGATGGGGGAATGGGAGCTGAGACAGGAAGACCCCTAGAAGCACACTGACCAGCTAGTCTATCCTTCTCTGCAAAGCCCCAGGCTAATGAAAGACCCTGTCTGTCTCGGACAAGAAGATGAAAGGTACCTGGAGATATTGTCCTTTGCACCCCCCCACACACACACACTCAAGCACACTTGCATATGCAGATATGTGGGCACACACAGAAAAAATTAATAAGCTGAGTCCATATACAGCCTATATGCTTTGCCTCAGATAACAGAGGAAATATTGTTTTCAATATTGCCTCAGAATTTTCTCCAACTAGCCCAAATGGAATTCACCATGGCCATAAGCAAAACATGCAGAAGACCAGGACGGGAAAGTTCCATTTCAGACTTGGAACTGACATGGGGTTCTCACTCTAACCCAGGCCAGCCTGTGTTAGAAATGTGTTCAATATTGTAAAAAAGAGGACTACCTCATCAGTTACAGTGTCTTGGTAATGCCTTAATAACTTCTGGATGGAAGATTGTATGATCCAAAACCCAGAGGAGTAAGCACACATGGTCAGCATGGCCTCTATCTTTTATCCCTATTGAGAGCTGTTCCTCATTGTCTGAGGTCCCACCCCACAGTTCACTCCTGATGGGCTGTCTTGGAAAGCAGCTGGGAAAGAACAGAAGGGAAGTATAAAGGTGACAGTGTTTAAACATTGAAACATTCTAAAATTTATGAGTATACATGGTTTCCAATTCAGCAGTGAGTCAACATTTCAGGAAAGCTGATTACATGTTTAAAAAACTAAGCTAATCTAACCAACAGTAATAAATGGCAAGGGGCAGGGTTTATGAGCAGAAGCAGGATCAATTACTAAACCAGCTTAAGACAAATTTCTCACACCTGAAATTCACTATGAAACCCAGGCTAGCCTCAAACTAACAGCCACTCTCAAACCTCAGCCTCTTGAGCGCTGGGATTACAAATGTGAGCCAGCACGTCCTATTGGCTACAGCTTTTATACCTCTATGGAGTGAGCTTCCCTGGGAATTCTGCCTGCCGTGTTCTACATCAGAAGGCATGCTACTAGAACAGAGTAGAGCTTCATCAGCCTCAGTGGCATCAAGTCAGGTGTGTCAAATCCATCAAGCCATTTGCATTAGGTCTCCAGCAAGAACTTGCTGAAGCCACACCTCCACAAACCAGCAGCCTACTATGGCATGCATCAGCTTCTTCTAGAAGCTCTGCTTACAGAGGTCAGGTCCATTGTATGACAGATTCTGCTGGGTTCATCCCATTTCTCTCCCGTAAATAGCATATAAGATGCTGTGCTTCTTAAGCTTGCTTGGCCTAAGTCATAGCATATGTAAGACCTCCTGAGTCTATCTCTTTTATCTTCTTTATCTTTCATCCCCTGGCACCTCCCACACAGGACTCTGTCACTGAAGAACATCTGCTGATCCAGGTTACAGGTCATAGAGATGGCTCAGTGGCTAAAAGAACTTGCTGTTAGGCCCAATTGATGACCTGAATTCAATTCCCAGGACCTGTAAGGTGAAAGAAGAGAACTGATTCCCAGAAGTTGTCCTGTGCTCTTCACACATGTGCTGTGACACATGCAGCCCCCCTAACACAAAGTAAACTTCTAAAATAGAAATGAAAACATGTCTAGGAGCTCAAGGTCATTCTCAACTACACAGTCAGTTGGAGCTCAGTCTAGGCTACAAGAAATCATTGCAAGAAACCCAAAACCCAGCAGACACGGACTAAGGGCTCCCTCTCAGAAAACCAGCCTGGGACTACAACACGGGAGCAGGTAGGGATTGTCTCTGAGTTTATCGGCAGTCTCTGATGGCGGGTCTCAGGGCCACTGCTAAGCTGCCCACCAATTTGGCTGAGGTTTATGACGTCAGGCAGAGAGATAATGAGAACCCTGCAGAGATTCTCGAGAGGATTATGGATGCTTTCCGCTGTTACACACACTTAGATCCTGAAGATTTGGCAAACACAAATACAGTGGCGCTAGCATTCATAAACCAATCGTCACCGGACATAAGAAGGAAGTTACAGAAACTAGAGAGATTAGGAGAAAAGTCATTGAGAGATTTAGTGGGAGTGGCAGAGGAAGTGTACCATAACAGGAAAACTAAAGATGAGGAAAAGGCCAAAGCAGGGAAGATGTTAAGCAGATATAGCAAAAATCCTGCTAGCCCTTGGTAATTCAGACCAGAAAGAGAGGAGGCGCCAGCTCCAGAACATTGCAGAAGGGAGGGAGCCAAAAGAAAACTGCCAGCCAGAACCCAGAGAGAGCCTTGGGTAAGAATCAGTGTGCTTACTGTAGAGAGGAAGGACACTGGGCCAGAGAGTGCCCAAAGAAAAAGCTTAAAAACAAGATCATGGTCACCGAAGAAGACTGAGGAGGTCAGGCTCAGACCCCCTCCCCAAGCCCACGGTAACCTCAGAGTTGGGGGAGAGCCTCTGAGCTTCCTGGTGGATACTGGAGCGCAACGTTCGGTGCTCATAAAGGCTGAAAGGCCATTCATTGTCTAGTAAAAAAATCCTGGGTGCAAGGAGCCACAGGGCGCCAAGCAAATTCATGGACTACTCAAAGGACTTGGGAACTGGACGAGTGTCCAACTCCTTTTAGTGATCCCTGAATGCCCATAACCCTTGTTGAGGAGAGATTAACTAACAAAAATGAGAGCTCAGATTCATTTTGACCCTGGGAAAGTCCGGCTAACAGACTGGAAAGGAAATCCAATCCAGGTGCTGACACTTAACCTGGTCTCTGAGGCTGAATATAGACTGTATGAATCACCAGCCAGCCCCGAACAAGAGCTAGATGTCTGGCTGGAAACATTTCCCCAGGCATGGGCAGAGACCAGAGGAATGAGACTTGCAAAACATAGACCTCCTGTATTTGTAGAGCTCAATCCAGGAGCAGATCCAGAGAGAGTCTGCCAATATTCCATGTCCCAAGAGGCACTGAAGGGGATCAATCCCCATATCTGGAAACTGCTGGCTGTGGGAATTCTCATGCCATGACCTTTGGCCTGGAACACCCCATTATTGCCTGTGAAAAAGGCAAAGTCCAATGACTACTGCCCTGTCCAAGATCTGTAAAAAGTTAACTGCAGAATAATTGACATCCAACAGTGCCTAACTTCCCCTTATACCCTGTTGAGCTCTCTACCTCCAGATCAGAAATGGCATTCTGTCCTGGACTTAAAGGACGTTTTTTTCAGCATACCCTTGGCCGCCAAGAGCCAGTATTTTGCCTTTGAGTGGCATGATCCTGAGAAGAGCATTAATGGACAACTTACCTGGACTCACCTGCCTCAAGGTTACGAGAACTCCCCCACTATGTTTGATGAAGCTCTGCATGAGGACCTGAGTGAGCACAGAGTCAATAGCCCAGATATAACTCTTGTTCAGTATGAAGATGACCTTGTTGCAGCAGAAACTGGAGAAAGATGCAAGAAAGGGACCCCAAATCACATACATACAGGCTCTGGGGGACATGGGATATCTGGTGTTGGCCAAAAAGGCACAGCTCTGTAAAACCAAGGTTACTTATCTCGGCTACATTCTGAAGGAGAGCCAACAGTGTCTTTTTTCAGCAAGAAAAGGACTGTTCTCAGCATACCCACCCTCCAGAGTCCAAGACAGGTAAGAGAGTTCTTGGGTTCTGCAGGCTTTTGCAGACTATGGATTCCAGGTTTTCCTGAAATAGCCAAACCTTTATATGAGGCCACCAGAGAGACCAAAGACTTTGTTTGGACTCAAGATCATCAAAAGGCCTTTGATAAAATAAAGCAGACCCTACTGTCAGCTCCTGCTTTGGGACTTCCAGATGGTTCCAGACATAACAAAACCATTTCATCTGTACATCAACGAGCAGAAGTAAATAGCCAAAGGGGTCCTGACTCAAACTCTGGGACCATGGAAACAGCCTATGGTCTATCTGTCAAAGAAATTAGACCCAGTGGCAGCAGGATGGCCACCCTGCCTGTGCAACGTTGCGGCCGCGGCATTACTGTTTAAAGATGCAGATAAACTAACTATGGGAAAGAATATAACTGTGGCTACCCCCCATGCAATCGAAGGGGTACTCAAACAGCCACCAGACAAATGGCTCAGTAATGCCTGCATGACTCACTATCAAACCCTACTTACTAATCAATCCTGGCCGGGTTACTTTCCAGCCGCCTGCTTCCTTAAATCCCACAGCTCTCCTTCCTTATCTGGACTTGGATCAGCTGCTCCACCAATACAGTGAAATCTTGGCACACGCATGCAGTACTCGACCGGACCTAAAAGACTTGCCTTTGACAGGGGCAGAGCAGGCTTGGTTCATGGACGGAAGCAGTTTCATTTGAGAGGGACAGAGGAAGGCAGGAGCTGCGGTGACCACAGAAACAGAGGTAATTTGGGCCCAGTCTCTCCCCGAAGGTGCCTCAGCTCCTAGGGCTGAACTGATGCTATCCCAGGCCCTCATCATGGGAAAAAGGCTGGTCATCGACATCTACAGCGATAGCCGGTATGCGTTTGCCCATATACATGAAGCCCTCATATGACAGGGTCAGACAATGGGACAGCATTTGTGTCCAAAGTAAGCCAGGATGTAGAGAGATATATTGGGGCAGATTGGAAGTTACATTGTGCGTACAGGCCCCAAAGTTCAGTACACGTAGAAAGAATGAATCAGACACTTCAGGAGACCTTGACTAAATTAGCCCTAGAGTCTGCCATAGACTAGGTGACACTCCTTCCCTTTGTGCTTTCCAATTAGGACTAACTCCTTTTGAAATCATGTATGGTGTCCCTGCCCCTATTGTCCCTAACCTTCAGTCAATAGCCATTGCAGAATTAGAAGGTGATGAAATTAATAACGAAGGTCAGAGCAACACAATGGGTTCACGAGCCGGTTTGGCCTAAACTGCGTGCCCTCTATGAAGCAGGCCCCAGTTCCAGAGCCCCATAAGTTTCAACCTGGAGACTAGGTCTACGTGAGGCAGTTTTGCGCTGGAGCCTCGTTGGAAGAGACCCTACATCATCCTGCTAACAATTTTAACAGCTTGTAAAGGTGGACGGTATCGCTGCTTGGATACATTGCACTCACCTGCTGATCTGTTCTCTCCAGAAGATCGCCAGGCTTCACAGCTGCCACTGCTGGAATGGAGTGTCCAAAAGGGCACTCATCCCTTCAAGATAAAATTAACTCTGTCCTAAGATTGCTGTCTTTACTGGCTTCATGCACTGCTGTTCCTAGCCCACGTCTCCATTCAGAGATCAAAAACTCACACCAGCCTTATGACTTGACTTGGACAATTGAGAATCCTGAAATGGGTTACCGGGTCCAATTTCCTAATACAAAAAAAGTCACATGGGACCCAGTGGTTTCCAGATTTAACCTTTGATCTGTGCCAGCTGGCTGACACCTAACAGACTTTATGGCATTCATATCCACCATGTCGGTGAAGAACATTTTATATATGTCCAGGACAGAAAAGGACTATTAGATGTGGGGGTCCAGAACAATTTTACTGTGCTTCCTGGGGGTGTGAGACATCAGTTAGAGGGCTAAAAACCTGGGGAGTGTCGAAGGAAGACCTTATCACAGTTGCCAGGAAGGGGAGCAGGTCTGAAGTTTTACTGAGGTTTACAGACAAAGGCAAACAGGGAAGGGTTGGGAAGCTGGGAGGTCCTGGGGCCTCTGACTCCATGTCAATGACTCCATGTCATTGGAGGGATTAGGCCAGGCCTCCTCTTCACCATCAAACTTGTGGTAAAACCAATTGTGAACCCCCTGCAGGTGGCTGTAGGACCAAATCTGATTTTGTCAAACCCTAAACCAAGAGGTCTTACCCTGAAAAAACCTGTGCCAAAGCCGGTCCTCAGACTGGTGACTGCTGCCTCCTCCCCAAGTCCTCCCCTAGCAGGGGTCCCCAGCCCCAGGATCTTTTTTGAATCGCACAGAGCTGGTAGATCTGCTCTGGTCAATGATGCTAAAAACCTTTCAGATTTTGCTCCGGGCCAGAGCTAACCACCTCCTGCTGGCTGTGCTATAATGCCAGACCCCCCCTTTTATGAAGGTGTTGGATTTATATCTAGATATGAGTCTGAGAGAGACACTGCATGCAGATGGTCCCAAGAGGTCCAGCCTTAATCCTGCAGACCACCATATCAAGACAGGGGACCTGCCTGGGAAACATTCCCTCGTCACATCAGCACCTTTGTAACCAAACAACCCCCATGGTTCATTCAAACTGGGTTATCCCCCCCCCCCGCCCGCCTCCCGAACAGGCTTGGTGGGACTGTTCAACAAGGTTGACTCCGTGTGTGCACAGAGAGGTCCTTAATTCCCCTACTGCAAAGGAGTTCTGTATTATAGTTCAGTTGGTGCCACACATAACCTATTATTCAGAAAAAATAATGCCAAAGAACCTAATAGGGCATGTTGGGGGAGACCTCATGAGACAGAAGAGAGAACCTATTTCCCTAACTTTGGCTGTAATTCTGGGAGCAGGGCTAGCTGGGGCAGGCACTGGGATAGCAGCCCTAACGTTGCAAGAGAAGAACTATAACAGCCTTAAATTAGATATAGATCAAGACATCCAATGCTTAGAAAAATCCATCACATACCTAGAGCGAAATGTAGATTCTCTGGCTGAGGCAGTTCTGCAGAACAGACGAGAGTTAGACTTAGTGTTCCTGCAGCAGGGAGGCTTGTGTGTGGCTCTATGAGAAGAATGTTGCTTTTAGGTAAATCACTCTGGAATAATCAGAGAATCACTAGTTAAGGTTAGAGAAAGCATAGAGAGGCACCAAAAACGAATGAGAAAACTCCAAAAGCTGGTATCATTCACTATTTAATACTTCCCCATGGTTAAATACCCTCATTTCCACAATTCCAGGGCCCCTGATAAGTCTTCTGTTACTGCTCACATTCGGGCCATGCATAATCAATAAGCTTTTGCAGTATATAAAGCAGAGATTAGGGAGTATACAAATGATAGTGATGAGAGCCCAGTACCAACCAGCTAGCACAGATGATTTAAGCCTACAAAGAGGACAAGATTGGCCTCTAGAGTCACCAAAAGAAGGGGGGAATGTTGTAACTCCCAAATTACTGATACTAGAGAGACAACATGAACACAAGATAGCTGCTTCTTCTCCCAACAATAGTATCCTTACTGAGAACAAACAGAAGCTCTACTGGGGACATCTACTACCAAACTCATGCTAAATAAGGTTCCCTTCTAGGTTCTGTGATGCAGCCGTGAATCTATCTATTTCTACCCTGTTGCAGATACTGCACTCACTAAAAGAAGCATGACATTAAGCCTCAAGAAGGCAGTAAGAGGCAAGACCATCTTGCCAAATGGGCAGTGACAGTTTTCTGATGCATGGGTCCCCCATCTGACTCAAGAAATTAGCCTGATATTGTCTACAGGGTGAAATTCTTTCCATGTAACAGTCATAACTTTGTTAGGCACAACCCAGGCCTCTAATCCTAACACTTGGGAGGTTCCCACAAGAAGATGGCTGTGATCTAGGCCAGCCTGGGTACACAGGGAAACCCTGTCTCTAAAGAGTAGAAATGATAGTAATGAGACTGGAGTGGAGGCAAAGCTCTGGCAAAGCTCTGGTTTGGAAGATAGGAAATACATGCAGCAATGGGAAGTTCGTTCCAGAACACATTTTATCTATTAGCATAATGGGTGAAATTCACACTGAGCCCAGTCCTCTTGTCTTGTTACCTTCCTTTGCTTGTGTGTCCAGATTTCCAGCAGCAGCAATCCCAGCCCCTCCACATAAGCTGGGCATCCTTAGAACCACAATGACGGGAACAATGGCAGCCAAAGCTCAGAGCACGGAGCCAAGAAATAGCAGAGACAGTAAATACAACCCACTCTCTGCAGCTCCAACAGAGCCCACCCTTTCATTGTCTCCAGGCAGAACTTTAACCACCAGGATCCTCAAGGTGCATCAGAATTTTCTGATGTTTGCATCTTACCTATGGATTCTTAGTGTGTCAAAGCCTTCTACCTGTTCTTGGTTGTATCTTCCACTTATGCACTTACGTTGTCTATTTCATAACAAGGACTGAGGGAATATGTTATCTCTGCAAGTTAAATTCCATTTTCAAGTTATTTGAGTGCATGGAATGTGTGGTGTCTGAAGATTGTCAAAAAAGCTTGACTGTTAGTCAATTTCTGTTCTAAATTTCTAGTTTGAGTGGAGCAGCTAGACTACTAAGGCACCAGTAGGTGCCCAGTGCTTCCTGTTCATCTGTAGATAGACTAGAGCTGACTCAGGGTACTTCTGCCTTGAAAATGGACCATCATGTTTTCTTTTTTATAGTATGGGCTAACATGAGACCCTGTCTCAACATGCATAAGGTTCACAGTTGTCTTCTAACTAGTTCCCAAATGAAAGATGGCTGTTCAAGATTTTGCTCAAAGGACCCTGATATAGCTGTCTCCTGTGAGACTTTGCCAGTGCCTGGCAAATACAGAAGTGGATGCTCACAGTCATCTATAGGATGGAACACAGGGCCCCCAATGGAGGAGCTAGAGAAAGTACCCAAGAGCTGAAGGGGTCTGCAACCCTATAGGTGGAACAACAATATGAACTAATTAGTACCCCCAGAGCTCGTGTCTCTAGCTGCATATGTAGCAGAAGATGGCCCAGTTGGCTATCATTGGGAAAAGAGGCCCCTTGGTCTAGCAAACTTTATATGCCCCAGTACAGGGGAACACCAGGGTCAAGAAGTGGGAGTGAGTGGGTAGGAGAGCAGGTCGGGGGTGGGGCGGGTAATAGGGGACTTTTGGGATAGCATTTGAAATGTAAATGAAGAAAATATCTAATTAAAAATTTTTTAAAAAAAAAAAGAAAGAAGCCGGGCGTGGTGGCGCACGCCTTTAATCCCAGCACTCGGGAGGCAGAGGCAGGCGGATTTCTGAGTTCGAGGCCAGCCTGGTCTACAAAGTGAGTTCCAGGACAGCCAGAGCTATACAGAGAAACCCTGTCTCGAAAAAAAAAAAAAAAGAAAAAGAAAAGAAAGAAAGAAAGATGGCTGTTATGTTTGCTTACTTTTGTTATGAGACAGTGTTTCACTTCATATTCCAGCTGACCTAGAACTGGCAGCAAGTTCCTTCCTTTTCCCCTTTAGTAATGAGATTATGAGGTAAGAGAAGAACATTCAGTCGGGATCTTGTTCCTTCTTGTTTTGTTGTGTTGTGTTTTGTTTTGTTTTATTTTGTTTTGCTTGTTTTACTGTTGTTTGATTGATTCAGTACTGGGGAATCCAACCTAGGGTACATACTAGACAAATACTCTACCCCAGCTCCTTCTTTCTTTCTTTCTTTCTTTCTTTCTTTCTTTCTTTCTTTCTTTCTTTCTTCCTTCCTTCCTTCCTTCCTTCCTTCCTTCCTTTCTTCCTCCCCTTCCCCTTCCCCTTCCCCTTCCCCTTCCCCTTCCCCTTCCCCTTCCCCTTCCCCTTCCCCTTCCCCCTTCCCCTTCCCCTTCCCCCTTCCCCCTTCCCCTTCCCCTTTCCCCTTCCCCTTCCCCCTTCCCCTTCCTTCCTTCCTTCCTTCCTTCCTTCCTTTTCTTCTTTCTTTCAACAGGATTTCCCTAAACTGTCCAGGCTAGCTGTGGTGACTTGAATGTTTGGCCCAGGAAGTGACACTATTAGGAGCTATGACCTTGTGGGAAGAAGTGTGTCATTTTGGAGGTGGGCTTTTAGACCCTTCTCCTAGCTGCCTGGAAGATAAGTCTTCTAGTGTTTTCTGAGAGCACAAAATGAAGCTGTGTTCTAGGAATAGCCAAGATCATACCTTGTGCTGCAGCTGGACATGGGAATGCCTAAGAATCATTCAGCTGGTACTGGCTTTGAAGTCATGAAGAAATGATAAAGAGCAGCTGGAACTGTAAGAGGCACTATAAGAGGTCAGGGAAGGCTGTTGGTGAAAGTGCAGCCTTAGTTGCAGTTGATGGCCCAGGACCAAAGGGGTCTTGGAAAGAAGTTGAGGCTCGGCACCATGAAGCTATTGAGGCTGTTGGTGAAGGTTGGTTGCAGTGGAAGACTCCAGCGAATTGGAGATGATCAGAAAGAACAGGAGCAAAAAGGAGAGAAGTCGACCAGAGCCTCGAGTGCTAAGGAAGACAGAAGTGACGCCAGCCCTTTGGAGGAGGCCAGAAGATAATGACTGGATCCTAGACTTTGGAACAAGAAGCTGTAAAGTTGAAGTTGCCTCGGATACTCCAAGATATTTGAGATGTCAGAGCCATGAGATACCTGTTGAGGAAAGCAGCTAACAGGGAGTGGAACCAGCCCAAGAGCATGGCGTTTGTTGCTGCTGAATGTCAGATCTGCTGACAGCAGTCAACAAAAATGAAAAGAATTGGAATCTGAAGAGTGCTTTGACATCAGGCATGGAGATGCAGAGTTCAGAGTTTTGGTCTTGCTTTGGTCCAGTATTTCCTCACTATGACATTTTGGAGTGGTAATATATATCCTGTGAGGTTGGAGGCATGTGATCTGCTTTTTAATTTTAATTTTATAGGGGATTGCAGTGACATGATTAGATGAATCTCAGAAGAGATTTTGAACTTTGGACTTTTAAACATTGATGAAGTTGTGATAGACTGTGGGGAATTTTGAAGTAGGACTAAATGTATTTTACATTATCTTATGGCTAGGCATTGCCCCTATAGACTCATGTGTTTGAACAAGCCTATGGGGGCCAGGGAATAGAATGTGATGGTTTGAATATGCTCAGCCCAAGGAATGGCACTATTAGGGGTTGTGGCCTTGTGGGAGGAAGTGTGTCACTTTTGGGGTGGGCTTTGAGACCCTTCTCCTAGCTGTCTGGAAGACAGTCTTCTCCTAGCACCTTTCAGATTGAGATGTAGAACTCTCAGCTCCTCCCAAGTCATGCCTACCTGGATGCTACCAGGCTCCTGCCTTGACGATAATGGACTGAACCTCTGAACCTGCAAGCCAGCCCCAATTAAATGTTGTCCTTTATATGAGTTGTCTTGGAACTCTTGGTCACAGCAATGGGAACCCTCACTAAGACACTAGCTTTGAACCTGCTCTCTTCAGGCCTTGACCAGGCATGAACACATCATGGTCCTCCTGTCTCAGTCTCTTGAGTAACTGGAACTACATGCCAGAGCTACCAGGCCCGGTTAAATGATTTTTAAATGAAACCTCTGAACTAAGTTGCTTAAGTGACATTTTAATGGTATTCAGCCTCGTCTCTGTTTGCGAAGTACCAGACCCTCCCAACGTGCACAGTGGAGCTTCTGCTTCCAAGTCTGATGCTTAACCTTGCTTGTGGATGCTAAGGTTACCGAATGGAAAACAATGAAAGCGCTACATCGAGTTCACAAGGTACCAATGAAACTATTCAGTAGATTAAGGGACTTGCTGCCAAGCCCAAAGACTAGAGTTGGACATGATGAATCTGCATGCAAAAGAACTCCTACAAGTTGTCCTCTGACCTTCATATGTGGACCATGTCATGTGTGCATCCACACATGTGCACACAAAGTAAATAAACGTAAGGTTTTTTTTAAGGAGGCTCTGATATCTGTGTTTAGACTGTTGTTCCAAAACAAACACTGTTTTTTTGTTTTGTTTTGTTTGTTTTGTTTCGTATTTCAGATGAAGAGATAATAATGTTTGCAGAACCAGGTTTGTAGGAAGGAGCCTGTCATTCCAGCCTCAGAGGAGGCTAAGGCAGGAGGATCATTTGAGCAGTTTGAGACTAGCTTGAGTACACAGTTAGACCCAGTTCAAACATTTTTCATTGACCAGGGGTAGTGAAGGGATGGCTCAACAGTTAAGAACACTGGCTGCTCTCCTAAAAGACCCAGGTTCTATTCCCCTCACCCAATTTCTAGGGGATATGGCACCATCTTCCATCCTTTTTAAGTACCAGGCATACATGTGGGACACAAACATTACATGCAGACAAAAGAGCCATACACATATAATTTTTTTAATGTTAGCATGTAATTAACCCCCCTCACTTGGTAGCTTTAAGCCACCAGAACACAGGCACCTCCAACACCCTTCATCTTCTCTTCAGCTCTTCTACTGAAGAATTTGGCCTTCACGATGACAGGTTGCTCAGGGAGCTTTTCCTTCCCCAGAACTTTGTAGTAGCCAGATGGAACAACATCAATGATGAGAGCAGCTCCAGTCTTGTTTATTGCAGCATTGACCCGTGTGTGCTCGCTGACCAGTGTCTAAAATTCATCCAGGTTGACAGTTGGTCAGAAACTCTGGTTCCTCTTCAAGCAGTAATGCCCCACGCCAACTTTCCCAAAGTAGCCTGGATGATATTTGTCGAAGTTGATCCTGTGGTGATGCCTGCCTCCAGCATTCCTCGGCCTCCTGGATGCTTGCGGTGCTTACCGATGTGGCCGTGGCCATGGCTCACATGGCCCTGGAGTTTCGAGGTCTTCCTCAGTCTAAATGGCATGGCGGCAGCAGAAAGGAGAGAGGGCCACATATAATTCTTAATGAAATGAAGTTTGCAAGTGCAGGCACCTGACACTGAAGCAAACCTGGCATTGCCACCAGTGATGGGCAGTAGACTGCACATCATGGTGCTAGAGGAAGCGTTTTCTGAACACACATGATTTTCCAAGCCTTCATTTGTTAAAAAAAAATGTATTTACACTTTGTAGACAGAATCTGGCCTTGAACTTTATTTTTAAAACAATTGCATTACATTTACTTATTTGTATGGATGGATGCTTGTGACATGGCATAAGTGTGGTGGTCAAAAGACAACTTGTGAGAATCATTTCTTTCTTTCTACGTGTGAGTCCTGGGATTTGAACCCAAATTGTTAGGTTTGGTTGGCAAGTGCCTTTACTTGCTGGGTTACCTTGCAGGCCACACATACAAATAAATATGTAAACATAAAACTAATATATGTGTGTGTGTGTGTGTGTATGTATACATACGTGTGTGTATATATATGTATGTGTGTATGTATATGTATATGTGTATGTATATATATATACATATACATACACATATATATACATATACATACACATATACATATACATTCCTAAATATAACCTGCTTGGTTATATATATATATATATATATATATATATATATACATCCCTCAGGAACCCTCATTCACTATGGGTAGAATTGCAAACTGGTACAGCCACTTTGAAAATCACTGAGAAGAATTCTCAAAAAGCTAAAAATAAGTCTATCATATGACCCAGCTATGCCAGTCTAGCATATGCCCAAAGGACAGACATACTACTCCACAGATAGCTGCTCCATTATGTTCACTGCCTCTCTATTCACAATAGCTAGAAAATGGAAACAACCTAAGTCCATGGACCAAGGACTAGATAATGAAAAATTCTAACTAAATTTAAAAAAATCAGTTACAACAGTGCAACTGAAAATTTCCCACTGGTTCATAGTCCTCAATTCTGTAATAATCAATACATTTGATACGGTATCATCACACATTTCTACCTTCTCTTTCCTCCCTTCAAATCCTTCCATATACCCTTCCTTGCTTTCCTGCACATTCTTAGCCTCTTTCCCATTAATTGCTGTTACACACATAAATGTATATGCATATATATATATATATATATATATATATATAACCAAGCAGGTTATATTTAGGAATATAATATATTATATATGTTCATATAGTCATATGTATTCATATATATAATATTGCTTGTATGTATGTTTTCAGGGCTGTCCTGATTAGCAGAAAATAGTGGCTAAACCCAGCTCTCTGAGAAGGCTAGGCTGAGGATATGGGATAGTGGTAGAAGGCTTCTTGATTTCCCAGAAGGGGAATTCTTTTCATTTCTGAATAGGAAGTTTTACAACTTTCACTAACAAGGAAATAAATACTTCTTCCATTCCTGCAGACTTGAAATGCATTTGGAGAGCTTTCTTCTCACAAGCCACTGGGTGTCAGTCCTGAGCTGTAATGTAGGAAAATGAGCAGCCAGGACTGTCAGGTCTTGTAGTTGATGGACGTCATACGTAGCTGGTTACGACTGCGGTTGCTTCCCCCCTTTGGAAGCTTACATGGTGCCTTCTGCTACCATAAAAGCTAGGCCTTAGGGAGGAGGCATTTAAGTAGTTCCAGTTCAGGAGCCACTGGGCCCAATTTCTGAAGCAACAGGGACTTTAGCAATAGGGACTTACCTTCCACCTCCTAGAGCAACCAAAGGCAATCTTTCTACCTCTCCCTCCTGAATGGTGTGGTCACAGACCTGCATGACCATGCCTGGCCACGGAGCAATCAAAGGCCATAGCAATTGGCTGTATGTTTTGGGATTCTTTTGCACAACCCTGACTAACACACAACTCAAAAGAGGGCTTTTCATGCCTAGTGTTGGCGTTTTGTTATATAGTATTTGTCAGCCAACCCAGGACTACCTGCCCAAGGGTGGTACCACCCATAGTGAGCTGTGCCTGTCTGCATCAATCCATAATAAGAAATTTCCCACCGCCTTGCCTACTGGCTAATCTGGTGGATGTAGTTCCTCGGGTGAAGTTTCCTTTGTTTAAGCAATTCTACCGTGTATCAACCAGCATAAGGTATGTGGTGGTTTAAATTGGAGTGCCTCCCATAAACTCATATGTTTGAATGCTTGGCCCATAGGGAGTGGCACTATTAGGAAGTATGGCCTTATTGCAGGAAGTGTGTCACTGTGAGGCGGGCTTTGAGGTCTCGTATGCTCAAACTAGGCCTCATTGGGCTTTTACTTCTGCCTGCCAATCAAGACACAGAACTCTTAGCTCCTTCTCCAGCACCATGTCTGCTTGCATGCTGCTATGTTTCTCAGCATGACAATAGCATATTAAACCTCTGAAGCTGTAAGCCAGCCTCAATTAAATGTTTTCCTTTATAAGAGTAGCCGTGGTCATGGTGTCTGTTTACAGCAATAGAAAGCCTAATGAAGACAGGGTACTTCCTGCTGCAAAAGCATCCTTTCTACCAGTTATAACCAAGGCAACATTCTGCAAGTGATGACAGGCCTTCCCAGTATCCCAGTAAGCCCAGCTTACTCTTCCCACTGCTTGGTGTTAGGGCTGATGGGCTATGACACACTGTTGGGCTGCATCTCAGGCAGTTCCCAGAGTGATTCTTATGTTCTGGAATAGGGGGAAACGTCACTGTGCAACTGAACTTGACAAATGACACACAGTCGACTGTGTTTGAAGATAAACAAAGGAAACAAAAGCAGAATCGAGGCACTCAGGACATAAAGGTGAAGATATCAAAACCTTGATGCTAGCCATGACTACATGAGGCCTGCTTCAAAACAAACATAAGAAAGAAAGAGCCATAATTATTTGGAATATTAAGAATGTTTGGCTGTATATGGTCATGCAGATCTGTGATCACATCATTCAAGAGGGAGAGACAGAAAGCTTGCTTTAAACTCAAAGCCAACCTGAGCTACATAGTAAGTACAGGCCAATCAAGGCTATGTAGTGAGATCTTGCCTCCAAAGGCAAAAATAAAGTCAGAAAATAAATAAAATAAAAATAAAGTCACATGTCTTTAATCCCAGCACTCAGGAGGCAGAGGCAGAGGCAGAGGCAGAGGCAGAGGCAGAGGCAGAGGCAGAGGCAGAGGCAGAGGCAGAGGCAGAGGCAGAGGCAGAGGCAGAGGCAGAGGCAGAGGCAGAGGCAGAGGCAGAGGCAGAGGCAGAGGCAGAGGCAGAGGCAGAGGCAGAGGCAGAGGCAGAGGCAGAGAGGCAGAGGCAGAAGCAGAAGCAGATACAGGTAAGTTTATATTAGTTCCAGGCCAACCTGATTAACATAAGTTTCAAGCTAGCTATGGTTATAAGGTAAACAAAAAGCCTGCTCCTAGAGGTTTGCAGATATGGCTGCTGTGTCATTTGTGCGTCAGTAGGTGGCAGAGAAGTTATGTCTATACTCAGTGTTAAAGCTTGTGAACTGCTGAATGATTCATAGCTGAAGATTCCCTTCGTGAGGGTTGGTGGGTAGCAAGCCTGAATTGAGAACCAGACTGGCACCAAGGGATCCAGACAAGGAGCTAGCCTGAAACGACATCAGTCCCATGCCATGCAGACCCAAATAGGCTCCCAAGACTGAGAGCAAGTTGGAAACTAGAAGAACCCTGCCCAGGACCTCAGGTCCCAGATGGGAGAGAGCCTGAGACAGATGACCCTTGCATGGGGGCACTCAGTCAGGCTGGGCTAGGAGCAAGCCAGAGATGACCACCAGACCAATGCCATGCAGCCCAGACAGGGATCTACCCTGAGATGACCACCAGTTGAGTGCAGAGACTGGGGCTGGGGGAGCAGATCCTGCCCAGCATGATCCCAGCACTACAATGCATGAGTGGGACATGGCACTCCTGAGACCACTCCTGAGATAATCCTAGACACTCAGAGACCCAGGCACCACTAAGAGGAGCAAGTACATGGTAGAGAAATGGAAGAAAAAGAGAAACAGAAGGACGTGGGCACAATGAAGAAAGGCAGAACTGGAGACTCGAGGGTAGTGAGAAACAGCCTGATATGAGTAGCTGGTGATGCCATGTGGGGTCACAGTGGGGTCCTGGCCTGTGCTGCCACTGGGGGCCATGTCTGGGTCTGTGGCCCTATAGCAGGAGAGGTCCGTTACCACCAAAGTCCAAGCAGATGTCAATGTTTGGGCTGCTGCCCAGGGATATGTTGAAGTCTGAGGAATGTGCAGAACTGGCCCCACCCCTCACCTTAGCATCATGGGAGAGTTGGCCCTTGAGGCACAGAAAGCAAGAGGGCTGACCCCACCCCTAGCCAGCTGCAATACTCAGGAAAGCTGGCCTGGTACATTGTAGGAGTTATGGATGAACCAACCAAGAACACAAGCTTCGAAGAACTGTCCCTACCACTTGTCACACTTTGTATCATGGATGAGGAAGAGATGCCCTCCCTCACCCTTGCTCCTTGCCACCTATTGTAAGCAGGAGAGCTAGCCCTGGGGTCATGAAAGCAGGAGAGCTGACCCTGCTCCTCACCTGCTGCAGCACTTGGAAGAGCAGTCCCTATACCTTGTCTGGGCAGCATAATAGAGCTAACCCTGGATGTGGGTGTTACAGGTGAGCAGTTCCAAGGGCGTGAGCCCAGGAGAACTCCCTCTACTTCTCCTCTACTGGATGTTGGTACAGAGGAGGAAGAGGCACTCTCCTCCCTCTCTCATCCCTTACCATCTATGGAAGAACTGGCCATGTGCCTCACTAGCTGCACCACCTGGACAGTAGGGTAGAGCTGTCCCTGGTTGCAGGGGTTCTCGATAAGCCACCCTGAGAGTGGGAGAGTGGGAGAGCCAGTGGGATGACCTGTTCAGATACCTCTCAGGCCCAGATCCAAGGCTTTGAATTGACCTACCCCAATATCTACTCAATCAGTGAGTTTCTATAGTGTATGAAGGGGTCAGTCCTACAGATCCAAAACTACAGGATCTCCATGACACAGGGCAACAACAGGATATCCCAGAGGAGGTTGCAGTATTGATAGAGTAGTAGAAGCCAGAGGCTATGTACCAGACCAACCAGTCATTGCAATCAACATTTGCAAGCACTGCAGTGTGGACAAAAGGGAATAGTGTGGTGTACACTGTGACACACTACAGCTTCCACAATGAGATTTTTCTTTCTCTATGGGGGAGAAGGTTGCAAGGGTGGAGGGCAGGTACAGGTAGGTGGGGAGGGGAGGATGAGTGAGATTGGGGTGCATGATGTGAAATTCTCAAAGAACCAATAAATAAATAAATAAATAAATAAATAAATAAGTAAATAAGTAAATAAATAAATAAGAGAAAGAAGAAAAGGAGGAAGCAGGAGGGAAGAGAGAGGGGAAATAAGAAAGGGAAGAAATGGGAAAAGAGAGAGGGGAAATAAGAAAGGGAAGAAATGGAAACCAGTCCTGAAACTACTATGAAGCTAAAGGAATAGAATAGATGTGGGGCCCAAATTGCACTACAAAGAAAGAGGTTGGGCTGACAGTACAGATCAGCAGTAGAGAATTTACCTAGCACATGCAGGAAAGAGGGTCACTGAGAGAGATGATCCAGGTATTCATGTAACAATTCAAAACCATATTTCTTTTTTTATTAAACTAATACAATTTATTTTAAAATATACAAGTCAGTATTGACTTTTTAAAGTCATCAAAATAATTTATACTAGTTAAATGCCTCTTAAATATACATGATATCTTCTGAAACTAAAAGTAATATGCACTCAACCAGTGTTTTAAATCTGCTTGGTATATTAAACATGAGAGAAGTAGAAAAAAAACTCTTTTGAATTCCTCTATGAAAGGAAATTGTGACAAGTTCCTGATTAGACAGAAACCATTCCATCTCCAAGGGAGTTTACCTGTGGCTTAATGGAATGAATTGGGCAGTGTTCCTTCTGTTTCTGTTTTGTGGAATAGTTTGAAGAGTATTGGTATTAGGTCTTCTTTGAAGGTCTGATAGAATTTGGTACTAAACCCATCTGGTCCTGGGCTTTCTTTGGTTGGGAGACTTCTAATGACTGTTTCTATTTCTTAAGGGGTTGTTGGACTGTTTAGATGGTTTATCTGATGTTATTTGGTATCTGTCTAGAAATTTGTCCATTTCATCCAAATTTTCCAGTGTTGTTGAATATAGGATTTTGTAGTAGGATCTGGTGATTTTTTTTTTAAATTTCCTCAGTGTCTGTTGTTATATCTCCCTTTTCATTTCTGATTTTGTTAATTTGGATACTGTCTCTGTGCCTTCTGGTTAGTCTGGCCAAGGGTTTACCCATCTTGTTGATTTTCTCAAAAGAACCAGCTCCCGGTTTTGTTGATTCTTTGTATAGTTCTTTTTGTTTCTACTTGGTTGATTTCAGCCCTGAGTTTGATTATTTCTTGCCATCTACTCCTCTTGGGTGTATTTGCTTCTTTTTTTTTTTTTTTTTTTTGGTTTTTCGAGACAGGGTTTCTCTGTGTAGCCCTGGCTGTCCTGGCACTCACTTTGTAGACCAGGCTGGCCTCGAACTCAGAAATCCGCCTGCCTCTGCCTCCCGAGTGCTGGGATTAAAGGCATGCGCCACCACGCCCGGCTGCTTCTTTTTGTTCTAGAGCTTTCAGGTATGCTGTTAAGCTGCTAGTGTGTGCTCTCTCCAGTTTCTTTTGGGAGACACTCAGAGTTATGAGTTTTCCTCTTAGCACTGCTTTCATTGTGTCCTATGAATTTGGGTATGTTGTGCTTTCATTTTCATTAAATTCTAAAGTCTTTAATTTCTTTCTTTATTTTTTCCTTGACCAAGTTATCATTGGGTTGGGCACTGTTCAGCTTCCATGTATATGTGGGCTTTCTGTTGTTTTTGTTGCTATTGAAGACCAGTCTTAGTCTGTGGTGAACATCTATGCTCTAAACGCAAGGGCACCCACATTCATAAAAGAAACTTTACTAGAGCTCAAAGCACACATTGCACCTCACACAATAATAGTGGGAGACTTCAACACCCCAGTCTCATCAATGGACAGGTCATGGAAACAGAAACTAAACAGAGACACAGTGAAACTAACAGAAGTTATGGGCCAAATGGATTTAAAAGATATCTATAGAACATTTTATCCTAAAACAAAAGAATATACCTTTTTCTCAGCACCTCATGGTACCTTCTCCGAAACTGACCATATAATCAGTCACAATAAAAGGCCTCAACGGATACAAGATGATTGAAATAATTCCATGTATCCTATCAGATCACCATGGACTAAAACCATATTTATATGAACAGTTTCAAGGTTCCTGTTTTTTGTTTTTTGAGTTCTTCACTGTAGCCCAGATTGACTTGGAACTTACTATGTAGCCCTGACTGGCCTCAGTCTCATAGTGACCCTCCTGCCTGGCCCCCCGATTCTAGGAGCACATTATGTAAGCCACCATATCCCGCTTTATATTTATTTCATACACGGTAAACTAGTTCCTTGACAGGCACAAATAATGGGCATGCTGAGCTACTGAGATTGCAACTGAAGTGTGTCCCTATGGCCATTTGTTATAATTTGCCAGTTTGAGTGAAGCATAGTCTATCTTTTTTTAGCTGCAGTGGGCATCACCATTCAGACAATGTCCACATTATCTTCTAATGGGAAAATCAATCCTTCCCTAGATGGATGTTTGCAGGAAAATGTAGAAGAGCTTTCCTAATGCCACAGTTCACCTGACTGGGGGGACCAGGTACTTCTGATTTTAAATCAGTCCTTATTTGGAACTTTTGTCATGTTTAGCTTTTATATACTGTAAGAAGTACTATACATACTTTTATATAATAATAATAATAGTTATATAAATAATTACATATATATATATATATATCCCATCTTACTCTATGTTCAGAAAAATAAGAGAGAAAAACTGGTAAAAAATGCATGGAATACAATATTTCACATCTATTCTCTAGACCCATGGCACTCAAAGTGGTTCATATAGCCAAGCAATCTAAGAAAAGATAGACTTTCTATGTGAGTTTGAGTGTGTCAGCCCAGCTGGAAGCTTGGTGTCCCCTATAGGAAGGGACAGGATCCTTAAGGACTCCGTCCTTGGAAAGAAATCAATGCAGTTCTCTTGAAATAGTTTGGATGTGAAAGGCCCCACAGACAACTGTAGTTGAATACATGGTCTCCAGCAAGTGGTGTTGTTTAGGGGAAGTCCTTGAAACATTAGGAGGTGAACCTGGCTGGGGGCGCTAGGTAAAAGATGGGGAAAATGGTGCCCATGAGTTCATGTGGTTATTCAAATTTAAGTGTGAATCCACTAAAATTCTTCCTTTCTTCCTTCCTTCCTTCCTTCCTTCCTTCCTTCCTTCCTTCCTTCCTTCCTTCCTTCCTTCCTTCCCTCCCTCCCTCCCTCCCTCCCTCCCTCCCTCCCTCCTTTCTTTCTTTCTTTCTTTCTTTCTTTCTTTCTTTCTTTCTTTCTTTCTTTCTTTCTTTCTTTCTCTCTTTGTAGTTATTGGTTTTAGAAATTAGCATGGCCCAATGAGCTTCGTATTGGCTCTGATAAGAGCCCTCTGGCTGTGTTAAGTCATTGAAAAAAGGCTCGTGGCATGAGTAAGAGTCAACAAGGTAAGACCAAACACACAATGAACAGAGACGTTTCCATCTTGCTGGTTTTAGGGGGGATGGTGATTTGGGTTTTAGTTTTGGTTCTATCTGTCTGTTTATCTATCTATTTATCTTTTCCTACAGTGATGGGAGTAGAACCCAGAACCTTGCACATGCTAGGAAAGTCACTGCCACTGAGCTGCTCCCCTCACCTTGTCTTGCTCTTTTAAAACCACCTGCTCAAAAGACCTAACCAGTGTTCCATTGGAGTGACCTCACTCTCTTCTGAGGGCAGTGCTGACCTAAGGGCCTTCCACTAGGACCCACCTCCTAAAGAGCCTTCCTTCTTTGAACTTTGACCTACAGGGGAAGCAAGGTTTCAGTACATGAAACTTTATGATATAAACAGCAATCATGCCCATTAAATAGATAAATAGATAGATAGATAGATAGATAGATAGATAGATAGATAGATAGATAGACTGACAAATGGACCTGTGTATAGCAGGAACTCTACATTCTCTTTACAATGTTAAGGAATTATTTTTTAAAACAAAAAAGTACATGTGATGTTGATCCTGACAATGATGGCTGTAACAGAGACCCAGTTTAGTTTTCCTTCCCAGCTTCTGAACAAACAGTGAGTGTCTAAAGCCATTGGTTATCTGTGGTGCCGCATCCTTGCACAACTTGGAGTCCTGAGCTCTTCCTAAGGGTAATGAAAGAATGAAGAAAAGACAGATACTGAAGAAATGACAGGCACAAAGTCACAGAGAAGCTGGGGTTGCGTGTTCTGAGCTCACTGATGGAAAACCCATAGCATCATCCCAAAAGCTTAATGTGTTTATTATATATAGACGTGGGGTTACTGAATACAGATAAACAAGGACATAGTACACACAGCTGAACAAGAAGACAGGCCCAGCTCATCATGGTACGAGCATCTCTATAGAGGCGTTCCACAGGCTGTAAACAGTGTGGGTGGGTGGAAAATTTCTGCACACTGTCAACATTCGGAAGGCTTTACCATCCCTCTGAGCCTCACCTGGAAGGCTTTATCACTTCCATAGAGCTGAGGTATGGAGTCCTTAGCAGGGTCCTGCCTCTGTCAACAATACATGTCCACCCAGGCCTTCACTTACTCCTTACAGTGTGGGACTTCAGCACTAGGCCTGGCTCCGGGAACACACCTGACCCTTTCATATTATCTGTAGACAGGCAGGTGCCTTCCAGCTAGGACTACTACCACCTTCTTCTTCTTCTTCTTCTTCTTCTTCTTCTTCTTCTTCTTCTTCTTCTTCTTCTTCTTCTTCTTCTTCTTCTTCTTCTTCTTCTTCTTCTTCTCTTTCTTCCTTCTTCCTTCTTCCTTCTTCCTTCTTCCTTCTTCCTTCTTCCTTCTTTCTTCTTCTTCTTCTTCTTCTTCTTCTTCTTCTTCTTCTTCTTCTTCTTCTTCTTCTTCTTCTTCTTCTTTTTTAAGATTTACTTATTTTACTTTATGTTTTGCTGGCAAGCTCCATGTGCCTCCTGGTTGGGTCCCCTGGAATTGCAGTTACAGGCATTTGCAAGCCGCCATATGAGTTCTAGGAATCAAACCCAGGTCTTCTACAAGAGAACAGGTACTCTTAGCCACTGAGCCCTGTAACTTTCATTCTAAGCCCTTCACGTGTTCCTCTTTCTCACCCAAGTTTGGAGGATTAATTGGTCTTTTTGTCTGGTTCAGTTTTTTAAATTAATTAATTAATTTAGTTTTCTTGGTTCACTGTGTAGCGCTAATTGGTCTGTAACTCTCTATGTAGATCAGGTTGGCCTGGAACACACAGAAATCTACCCACCTCTGCCTCTCCAGTACTAGGATCAAGGACATGTGCCACTATACCTGGATATTATTTATTTGTTTGTTTGTTTGTTTGTTTATGTTAAGATGGGGTCTTATGTTGCCCACACTGAGTTCAGACTCATGATGTAGTCAGGGATGACCTGGAACTCCTGATGCTCTTGCCTCAGCTCCCAGGTGTTAACATCACAGGTGTATGCCACCATGCCTTGCAACCTGACTGACCTTGCTGCTGCCCAGGATCACATATTCATCAGCCTGTTCCCATAGAAACTGCACTCTGCAGTTCTAGGTCTGTTCATCCCTCACCACGGTGTAGAGCCACTTCTCATACACTGAGACTAGATGGTTTTAGAACACCAACCATGCAGCCCAGATAAGGACATGTCTCTGATCCTCGCCTTCGGTTTTCTATGCCCTGGCTTCTCCCATAAAGGCTTGCCCACCAGGAATCCATGATCACTCTCCTCGCCATCCCAGAATGGAGGTTTCATTCTAGCTTTCTCTCCCCAGGAGAAAAGGAGGGTTTTTTACGTGTGTCCTCTATTTTATCCTGCATGCTGACACATCAGCCGGCCTCTCTGCTCTCAGCCCCACACTTCACACCCAGCTCCTCACTCCAGCACTGGAGAAACTATTTCCATATAGTCATAAAACCGAGGCCATTTCCAATCAACTTGCCTCTTTCTGAGGTTTTTCTTGAAATGCATTTCTCCTTATTTACAGTCTTTGTATCTGTCCTCCCCATGAGTGTCGTATTTTGAAAGGCTCTGTGGGGCAGAGCATATAAAGAAAGACAAACCTTTGGCCTCATCCAACACCTTTATTGGAGATATCACCATAAGCACACAGTTTGACCTGTTTAGAGTGTGGGTTTTATAACCTGTGCTCATCATCCAGTTGTTTTTTTTGTGTTTTTGTTTTTGTTTTTTTTTTATTGTACAGTGAGTACTGGGCCCTTTTCAAATTCCCTGTTAAAAGGTATGCAGTAAGGAAGAGAACATCTGTGTGGGAATTCTCACAGGAGCCTCTTGTGGGGTGTCCACCAGAGAAGACTTCTCAGACATGGGTTTAAGCCAACAGAAAGTCTTTATTAGCTTGCTGGCAACTACACTGAGTGTTCAGGATCCCAGTGTAGACCCAAGCCTTTCTCTGGGTAAGCTCTTAAGCACAAAAATCGTGTTCTGGGTTGACATACTTCAGTTAACAAGAACAGATTAGCCAGAAGCAGAACTACAGAAGCCAAAAATCAAGGTTAGCACAGTTAGAGACTTTCCCAGAACTATGGGCTTTGATGGATTAGGCCTTTGTTTCACTTTTAGCAGATGATGCTGTCTATGTGTTGTTTTGCAGCTTGAATGGTACTCATACCATAGAGTCTGCTGAGTCAGGTGTCTGTTACACATCTCGTATTGAGACTTTAATTACACTTTCCCTTTGGGGCTAGAGATGGTACAACCTGCATTTTCTGTGTCAGAAAGGAAAACCCAAGATGCAGCTGGCTTCTAGTGGAGAGCTCAGGAGCTCCTCCTGCAGGTGGACCGACCTTCCTTCCCAAAGATTGACAACCATTGTTTATTTGGAAACAATTGATGTGACATAAAAGAATCCTGGGACACAAGAATTTCCATTAGCTGAAGGTCCTAGCCCAGGCCTGTGATCCCAGCACTCTGGAGACTGAGAAAGGAGGGTTGCCTCAATGTCAAAGCCAACCTGGACTACAGAGTGAGACCCGTTTCAAAACAAATGAACCCAAACACATATTTAATGTATTAGTCACATGGGCTTGTGTCTTCTAACGCAACCCTAAATGTAGAAGTGCAGCTTATGTTAAGAAAGCCTTACTATAAGGCAGCAGTCCTTATGCAGGTTCACAGTCACACTCTCCTAACCCCATCATTTGGAAACATTAGATACCTAAACTGTGGATGCTTCTCACGTGGAAACTAAACCCACTGATCTAAAGGAGAGAGTGGAGTCTGGGTTATTTGTGGGTACGAAAGGAAGAGGGTGGAAGATGGTAAGAGAGTTCCGATGATGGCTTCTGTCCTCTCTCCTGCTTGGGCAGCCTGCTACTCTATTGTTAAACCCTAGCAGCAGCCTTTGCTGTAAAACCTCAGCTACAGTTAGCAGAATGTCCTAATCGTGGGGCAACAAAACTTAACTGAAAGAGCCACGAGAGCAATCACGGAACCTTGAGCATCTCATAAGGGTCAGATATGAGGGAGACAAGCTGAGCTGCGGCTCATCTTGGTTGGCTGTGTCTCCTGACAGTCAGAAGGCCCTTTTATGGTAAAATGCCCTTGGGGCTGAGGATAAGTCATTCCCACTGTATCAAAAGCAAAGGCTCCAGGGCGTTCTCCCACACTTGTGCACTAACAAAGGGTCTGTGTCTTCAAAAGACCTTGGGAGGAAATACTACCAAGGAGAGATCTGGACCATGGAGATTTGGAAGGGAAAACAGGTCACCTTACTCCATGAATATGCTACCCATCTGACAAATACTTACAAACACTTCTTTAAAATCCTATATGCAGAACGCACTGTGCTGCCGCGCACCCTCTTTGAGATAGCCTGCTCCAGTTTCTGCTGTGCTTTGCTTTTATATAATAAACGAATGCTTAGATTGTCTGTGTCTCTTGACTGAATTCTTTACTTTGAGAAGACAAAACTGGAGAGACTCCTGTAATACAGGGACAGGATTCACAGCAACGAGGGACAAGAGGGACCAAAATTTAGTAAGTAAGAGGAATACATTCTAGTGTTTTGTAGTAGCAAGTGATTATAATCTAGAATAATCTATTTTAAATACTTTTTATTATTTATTTTGTAAATGTGTGTGTGTGTGTGTGTGTGTGTGTGTGTGTGTTTAGGCCAGATAATAACTTGCAGGAGTCAATTCCTTTCTTGTACCATTTGGATCCAGGGATTGCATTGGGGTCATCAGGTAACTTTGGTGGCAAGCACCTCGAACTTGCTAAGCCTTCTCATGGAAAAACTAGAAAAGAGGAGCCTGAAGGTTTCAAACCTAAAGGAACCACAAAGGTGTCAGGTGCCAGTTACACATTGTCTTCACAGATGACATACCAGCTTGGCCAGAAGTGCCAGCACCACTGCCCCTAGCACTTGGGAGCCAGCAGCAGTTGAATTTCTACAAATCTGAAGCCAGCCTGAGCTACATACTTATCAACACTCTGCCCGACTCCCCCCCCCCAAAAAAAACCCCCCAAATTAAAAATAAAATTAAAAGAACAGGCCCAGTGTCTCGAGCCTGTATGTACTTCCAGCCACGTGGGCTACAGGGAATCAAAGCCAGCATAGGCAATTTAGTGAGAACCTGCCTCGAAATAGAAACTAAAACAAGGGCTGGGACTGTAGTTCCATGGTGAGGTGTTTGCTTAGCGTGCACAAGACCCTGGGTTCAATTCCCAGTATAGCAAAGGGAATAAGAAAGAAAAATAACTATGGTTTACTTCACAAATACGCATAGCTTTTAAATGAAATAAAGTAGGTGTGTGAGGGGAGGGGGTGTAGCTTGGTGGTAAGCATCCTTGGTTGAGGAGCTGATTCATTAATTCATTCTAAAAATTAAATCAAGGGGCTGGAAAGATGGTTCACTAATTAAGAGCACTGGCGGGTCTTCCAGAAGACCAGGGTTTGAGTCTCAGCACCCACACGGCAGCTCACAATTATCTGTTACGCCAGTTTCAGGGGATCAAACACCCTCTTTTGGCCTTCTCATGGAACTGGACACACATGATGCACAGACATACATACAGGCAAAATATAAAAATAAAATAAAATATTTTAGAAGTTCAATCAGACACATGAAACTGCTATAAGGATCTAATATCTTCTTCTGCCTTCCATGGTTAGCAGGTACACATGTGTGTGGTAAACAGTCCTGAATGCAGGCAAAACACCCATGTGCAGAAAATAAATCAATTAAATACATAAATGTTAAAGACAAACAAAAAATAGATTGCCAGGACTTTGTGGTTGTGGAGAGTAGGAGTGTTACAAATTCAGAGCCAAGATTATCTTGAGCACTCTGTAATCTCTTTAATGGTCACTCATTGTCCACTTGTTATCTGCCCTGACACAGTCAGCAAAAACTTCTTGGGAGATATTAACAGGCCCCTAGCTTTCCTAGCCCCCGCCCCCAAGTTATGACTGTTATCAGACAGCATCTGAGACCTCCCACAGAGACCTCTCTCCTCCACCGGAAGGCACCTGTCAGATGTTTTCACCTACGTTTACAGGGACCGAATCCAGTAGGATTAGTACAGTTTGAAGAATCCCCCTCCGCATCCGGACAACTCGCTAAGGAACGCCACATGAATGGACTGGCTTGTTCCTTGTTCTGCAGCTCATAGCTTCTAGAACTGTAAGTAAACAGATCTGTCCTAGAGTTATTGCTGTGATAAAACACTACGACCCAATTTACAGAGGAAAGGATTTATTTATTTCAGCTCTCAACTCTCAGGTCAGTGAGGGAAGCCAGGGCAGAAACTCGAGGCTGGAACCTGGAAGCCCGAACTGAGGCAGAGACCATGAAGGAGTGCTGCTTACTGGCTCTCTCCCCATGACTTGCTCAGCCTTCTTTCTTTTTTTTTTTTTTTTTTTTTTTTTTTTTTTTTGAAAAGATATTATAATTTTTATTTTATTTTTTGAGATTAAAAATATAATTACAATATTAATATAATTATAATGTCAATTGTATGAATGTTTTTTTTAATATTTTTATTACATATTTTCCTCAATTACATTTCCAATACTATCCCAAAAGTCCCCCATAGCGCCCCCCACTTCCCTACCCACCCATTCCCATTCTTTTGGCCCTGGCATTCCCCTATATTGGGGCATATAAAGTTTGCAAGTCCAATGGGCCTCTCTTTCCATTGATGGCCGACTAGGCCATCTTTCGATACATATGCAGCTAGAGACAAGAGCTCCGGGGTTCTGGTTAGTACATCATGTTGTTCCAACAATAGGGTTGCAGATCCCTTTAGCTCCTTGGGTACTTTCTCTAGCTTCTCCATTGGGAGCCCTGTGATACATCCAATAGCTGACTGTGAACATCCACTCCTGTGTTTGCTAGGCCCCGGCATCTTCTCACAAGAGACAGCTAAATTTGGGTCCTTTAAGCAAAATCTTGCTAGTGTATGCAATGGTGTCAGCGTTTAGAAGCTGATTATGGGATGGATCCCTGGATACGGCAGTCTCTAAATGGTCCATCCTTTCATCACAGCTACGAACTTTGTCTCTGTAACTCCTTCCCTGGGTGTTTTGTTCCCAATTCTAAGAAGGTGCACAATGTCCACACTTTGGTCTTCATTCTTCTTGAGTTTCATGCGTTTATCAAATTGTATCTTATATCTTGGGTATCCTAAGTTTTGGGCTAATATCCACTTATCAATGAATACATATTGTGTGAGATCTTTTGTGATTGTGTTACTTCACTCAAGATGATGCCCTCCAGGTCCATCCATTTGGCTAGGAATTTCATAAATTCATTCTTTTTAATCGCTGAGTAGTACTCCATTGTGTAAATGTACCATAATTTCTGTATCCATTCCTCTGTTGAGGGACATCTGGGTTCTTTCCAGCTTCTGGCTATTATAAATAGGGCTGCTATGAACATAGTGGAGCATGTGTCCTTTTTACCGGTTGGGACATCTTCTGGATATATGCCCAGGAGAGGTATTGCTGGATCCTCCGGTAGTACTATGTCCAATTTTCTGAGGAACCGCCAGACTGATTTCCAGAGTGGTTGTACAAGCTTGCAATCCCACCAACAATGGAGGAGTGTTCCACTTTCTCCACATCCTCGCCAGCATCTGCTGTCACCTGAATTTTTGATCTTAGCCATTCTGACTGGTGTGAGGTGGAATCTCAGGGTTGTTTTGATTTGCATTTCCCTGATGATTAAGGATGTTGAACATTTTTTCAGGTGCTTCTCTGCCATTCGGTATTCCTCAGGTGAGAATTCTTTGTTCAGTTCTGAGCCCCATTTTTTAATGGGGTTATTTGACTTTCTGGAGTCCACCTTCTTGAGTTCTTTATATATATTGGATATTAGTCCCTTATCTGATTTAGGATAGGTGAAGATCCTTTCCCAATCTGTTGGTGGTTTTTTTGTCTTATTGATGGTGTCTTTAGCCTTGCAGAAGCTTTGTAGTTTCATGAGGTCCCACTTGTCAATTCTCGATCTTACAGCACAAGCCATTACTGTTCGATTCAGGAATTTTTCCCCTGTGCCCATATCTTCAAGGCTTTTCCCCACTTTCTCCTCTATAAGTTTCAGTGTCTCTGGTTTTATGTGAAGTTCCTTGATCCACTTAGACTTGACCTTAGTACAAGGAGATAGGAATGGATCGATTCGCATTCTTCTACATGTTAACAACCAGTTGTGCCAGCACCATTTGTTGAAAATGCTGTCTTTCTTCCACTGGATGTTTTTAGCTCCCTTGTCGAAGATCAAGTGACCATAGGTGTGTGGATTCATTTCTGGGTCTTCAATTCTATTCCATTGGTCTATTTGTCTGTCACTATACCAGTACCATGCAGTTTTTATCACAATTGCTCTGTAGTAGAGCTTTAGGTCCGGCATGGTGATTCCACCAGAGGTTCTTTTATCCTTGAGAAGAGTTTTTGCTATCCTAGGTTTTTTGTTATTCCAGATGAATTTGCAGATTGCACTTTCTAATTCGTTGAAGAATTGATTTGGAATTTTGATGGGGATTGCATTGAATCTGTAGATTGCTTTTGGCAAGATAGCCATTTTTACAATGTTGATCCTGCCAATCCATGAGCATGGGAGATCTTTCCATCTTCTGAGATCTTCTATAATTTCTTTCTTCAGAGACTTGAAGTTTTTATTATACAGATCTTTCACTTCCTTAGTTAGAGTCACGCCAAGATATTTTATATTTTTTGTGACTATTGAGAAGGGTGTTGTTTCCCTAATTTCTTTCTCAGCCTGTTTATTCTTTGTGTAGAGAAAGGCCATTGATTTGTTTGAGTTAATTTTATATCCAGCTACTTCACCGAAGCTGTTTATCAGGCTTAGGAGTTCTCTGGTGGAATTTTTAGGGTCACTTATATATACTATCATATCATCTGCAAAAAGTGATATTTTGACTTCATCTTTTCCAATTTGTATCCCTTTGATCTCCTTTTGTTGTCGAATTGCTCTGGCTAGGACTTCAAGTACAATGTTGAATAGGTATGGAGAAAGTGGACAGCCTTGTCTAGTCCCTGATTTTAGAGGGATTGCTTCAAGCTTCTCACCATTTACTTTGATGTTGGCTACTGGTTTGCTGTAGGTTGCTTTTATCATGTTTAGGTATGGGCCTTGAATTCCTGATCTTTCCAAGACTTTTATCATGAATGGGTGTTGGATCTTGTCAAATGCTTTTTCCGCATCTAACGAGATGACCATGTGGTTTTTGTCTTTGAGTTTGTTTATATACTGGATTACGTTGATGGATTTCCGTATATTGAACCATCCCTGCATCCCTGGGATGAAACCTACTTGGTCAGGATGGATGATTGTTTTGATGTGTTCTTGGATTCGGTTAGCAAGAACTTTATTGAGGATTTTTGCATCAATATTCATAAGGGATATTGGTCTGAAGTTTTCTATCTTTGTTGGGTCTTTTTGTGGTTTAGGTATCAGAGTAATTGTGGCTTCATAGAATGAGTTGGGTAGAGTACCTTCTGTTTCTATTTTGTGGAATAGTTTGTGAAGAACTGGGATTAGATCTTCTTTGAAGGTCTGATAGAACTCTGCACTAAACCCATCTGGTCCTGGGCTTTTTTTAGTTGGGAGACTATTAATGACTGCTTCTATTTCTTTGGGGGATATAGGGCTGTTTAGATCATTAACCTGATCTTGATTCAGCTTTGGTACCTGGTATCTGTCTAGGAACTTGTCCATTTCATCCAGGTTCTCCAGTTTTGTTGAGTATAGCCTTTGGTAGAAGGATCTGATGGTGTTTTGGATTTCTTCAGGATCTGTTGTTATGTCTCCTTTTTCATTTCTGATTTTGTTAATTAGGATGCTTTCCCTGTGCCCTCTAGTGAGTCTGGCTAAGGGTTTATCTATCTTGTTGATTTTCTCAAAGAACCAGCTCCTTGATTGGTTGATTCTTTGAATAGTTTTTCTTGTTTCCACTTGGTTGATTTCACCCCTGAGTTTGATTATTTCCTGCCGTCTACTCCTCTTGGGTGAATTTGCTTCCTTTTGTTCTAGTGCTTTTAGGTGTGTTGTCAAGCTGCTAATGTGTGCTCTCTCTAGTTTCCTTTTGGAGGCACTCAGAGCTATGAGTTTTCCTCTTAAAAATGCTTTCATTGCGTCCCATAAGTTTGGGTATGTTGTGGCTTCATTTTCATTGAACTCTAAAAAGTCCTTAATTTCTTTCTTTATTCCTTCCTTGACCAAGGTATCATTGAGAAGAGTGTTGTTCAGTTTCCACGTGAAGGTTGGCTTTCTATTATTTATTTTGTTATTGAAGATCAGCCTTAGTCCATGGTGATCTGATAGGATGCATGGGACAATTTCAATATTTTTATATCTGTTGAGGCCTGTTTTGTGACCAATTATGTGGTCAATTTTGGAGAAGGTACCATGAGGTGCTGAGAAGAAGGTATATCCTTTTGTTTTAGGATAGAATGTTCTGTAGATATCTGCCAGATCCATTTGATTCATAATTTCTGTTAGTTTCACTGTGTCCCTGTTTAGTTTCTGTTTCCATGATCTGTCCATTGGTGAAAGTGGTGTGTTGAAGTCTCCCACTATTATTGTATGAGGTGCAATGTGTGCTTTGAGCTTTACTAAAGTTTCTTTAATGAATGTGGCTGCCTTTGTATTTGGAGCATAGATATTCAGGATTGATAGTTCCTCTTGGAGGATTTTACCTTTGATGAGAATGAAGTGTCCCTCCCTGTCTTTTTTAATGACTTTGGGTTGGAAGTCAATCTTATCAGATATTAGAATGGCTACTCCAGCTTGTTTCTTCATGCCATTTGCTTGGAAAATTGTTTTCCAGCCTTTCATTCTGAGGTAGTGTCTATCCTTTTCTCTGAGATGAGTTTCCTGTAAGCAGCAAAATGTTGGGTCTTGTTTGTGTAGCCAGTTTGTTAGTCTATGTCTTTTTATCGGGGAGTTGAGTCCATTGATATTAAGAGATATTAAGGAAAAGTAATTGTTGTTTCCTGTTATTTTTGATGTTAAAGTTGGCATTTTGTTCTTGTGGCTGTCTTCTTTTAGGTTTGTTGAGGGATTACCTTCTTGTTGTTTCTAGGGCGTGGTTCCTGTCCTTGTATTGGTTTTTTTCTGTTATTATCCTTTGAAGGGCTGGATTCGTGGAGAGATAATGTGTGAATTTGGTTTTGTCGTGGAATACTTTGGTTTCTCCATCTATGTTAATTGAGAGTTTGGCTGGGTATAGTAGCCTGGGCTGGAATTTGTGTTCTTTTAGTGTCTGTATAACATCAGTCCAGGATCTTCTGGCTTTCATAGTCTCTGGTGAAAAGTCTGGTGTAATTCTGATAGGCTTGCCTTTATATGTTACTTGGCCTTTTTCTCTTACTGCTTTTAGTATTCTATCTTTATTTAGAGCATTTGTTGCTCTGATTATTATGTGTCGGGAGGTATTTCTTTTCTGGTCCAGTCTATTTGGAGTTCTGTAGGCTTCTTGTATGTTCATGGGCATCTCTTTCTTTAGATTTGGGAAGTTTTCTTCTATAATTTTGTTGAAGATGTTTGCTGGTCCTTTGAGTTGAAAATCTTCATTCTCATCCACTCCTATTATCCGTAGGTTTGGTCTTCTCATTATGTCCTGTATTTCTTGGATGTTTTGAGTTAGGATCTTTTTGCATTTTACATTTTCCTTGATTGTTGTGCCGATGTTCTCTATGGAATCTTCTGCACCTGAGATTCTCTCTTCCATCTCTTGTATTCTGTTGCTGATGCTCGTATCTATGGTTCCAGATTTCTTTCCTAGGGTTTCTATCTCCAGTGTTGCCTCATTTTGGGTTTTCTTTATTGTGTCTACTTCCCTTTTTAGGTCTAGTATGGTTTTGTTCATTTCCATCATCTGTTTGGATGTGTTTTCCTGTTTTTCTGTAAGGACTTCTACCTGTTTGATTATGTTATCATGTTTTTCTTTAAGGATTTGTAACTCTTTAGCAGTGTTCTCCTGCAATTCTTTAAGGGATTTTTGTGCTTCCTCTTTATTGTCTTCTGCCTTTTTATCAGTGTTCTCCTGCATTTCTTTAAGTGTGTTATTAAAGTCCTTCTTGAAGTCCTCTATCATCATCAGGAGATATGCTTTTAAATCTGTGTCTAGCTTTTCCGGTGTGTTGGGGTGCCCTGGACTGGGCGAAGTGGGGGTGCTGGGTTCTGATGATGGTGAGTGGTCTTGGTTCCTGTTAGTAAGATTATTACGTTTACCTTTCGCCATCTGGTAATCTCTGGGGTTAGTTGTTATCGTTGTCACTATTTAAAGATTGGAGCAGAAGCTGTGTTCCACTCACCAGCAGTCTCTAAATCCTGCGGCGGGGGTCGTGGGTAGCTGACGGTACCCCGGTGCTGGTCCAGCCGGAAGAGGCCTGTGGTCCTACTCAGGCCGTTTTTCTGCTTCCCTAACTAATGCAGTCTCTGGTCCCGCGTGCAATTGGATTGGAGCAGAAGCTGTGTTCCACTCTCCAGAAGTCTTAAGATCCTGTGGTGGGTGTTGTGGGTAGCTGGTGAGTGTCAGCTGACCCTGCGCCCCAGCTGCCCAGGTGCTTTTCTGACCGGAAGAGGGTTGTGGCCCTATGTAGGCCGGATTTCTCTCTCCCCAACCAGAGCAGTCTCAGATCCCGCGTGATTGGACTGGAGCAGAAGCTGTGTTCCACTCACCAGCAGTCCCAAAATCCTGCGGCGGGGGTCGTGGGTAGCTGGCGGGTGTCAGGCAACCCTGCGCTCCTGCTACCCCGGCGCTGATCCAGCCGGATGAGGCCTGTGGTCCTACTCAGGCCGGTTTCTGCTTCCCTAACTAATGCAGTCTCAGGTCCCGCGCAATTGGATTGGAGCAGAAGCTGTGCTCCACTCACCAGAAGTCTTAAGATCCTGTGGCGGGTGTTGTGGGTAGCTGGCGAGTGTCAGCAGACCCTGTGCCCCAGCTGCCCAGGTGCTTTTCTGACCGGAAGAGGGTTGTGGCCCTATGTAGGCCGGATTTCTCTCTCCCCAACCAGAGCAGTCTCAGGTCCCGCGTGATTGGACTGGAGCAGAAGCTGTGTTCCCTCAGCCTTCTTTCTTTCTTTCTTTCTTTCTTTCTTTCTTTCTTTCTTTCTTTCTTTCTTTCTTTCTTTCTCGAGACAGGGTTTCTCTGTATATCTCTCTCTGGCTATCCTGGAACTCACTTTGTAGGCCAGGCTGGCCTCAAACTCAGAAATCCACCTGCCTCTGCCTCCCGAGTGCTGCCTGCTTTCTTATTGAACCCAGTATCACCTGTCCAAGGATGGACCCACCCACAGTGAGCTGGGCCCTTTCACATCAACCATCAATAAAGAAAATGCCCAAAAGCCTTGCCCACAGGCCAATCTTAGGGAGAAATTCCTCAAATGTGACTTCCTCTTTTCAGATGACCCTTGCTTGTGTCAAGTTTAAAGAAAAAACAAAGCCAAAAACCAATCAGGACATGGTCTTTACTGATGAAACCACAAGGGTATTTTGTGCTGGCAGTCTGAGCAGATGAGTCCCACTGGACAGATCATTCCTCACATAATTTCTGATGCGTGGCCGCATGCTAGGAGTTCTCAGAAGTCCTGCATGAAACAAAGGGGCTCTATCACCTGGGTGCTGCTCTCAAATTGGCATCTTTGGAATCAGAGTTTGAGGATATGAGCCAGGATTTCCCATCTCTGGAACCATTTCCCCCCTCTGGAGTCAGGGAGGTAGCTCAGTGGGTAAAGCATCTGTGGTGCAGGCATGAGAACCAGAGTTCATTAAAAAAATATTAATTCTATGTGCTCGTTGCCAGTGCACATGCCTGTGTGCCACATGCACACTTGGTACCTACAGAGGTCAGAAGAAGGCACCAGGTGCCCTGGAATTAGGCTTTTGGATGACTATGAACCAGCACGTAGTTGCTGGGAATCAAATCCCATGAGGCTTGGAGTTTACATCTCAGTATCCACGTAAAAAGCTGTCACATGACAAAACTTTCCTATCCCAGAGAACCCATGACAGACCAAAGTCCAACTTGGCGAATCCGTGAGGTTCATTGGTGTTACTTGCAAGAATGTGGGTGGAGTGTTAACTTACATGAGCGGAAGTGACTCAAAGTCAGCTATGTCACCCAAGCCTATCTCAGCACGGGTGACAGCTCACAGAGCTGAGAACATGGAACCCACTGCACAGCCTGCAGGTTCCAGGGTGGCCTTTCCAAGTGTCTCAGATGGTCTGAGCTTCATCCCAGCACCTCAGCTGGTTTCCACTTCATCTAGGCAGCCGATCTGGTCATCTAAGGGTCTTCTTTACAGCTTGGCTTGTCTACATCTTTGCTGCTCTGCTGGGTTACTTACAGAGGGACTCTCAGCTTTTGTTGCTTACTCTGGCAGGGTGGGGCCTAGTGAATCTGGTCAGTTTCAGGAACTTCCTGAAGTTCCTTTGCCCTGAGTCCTTCCCCTCTAAGGATTTCCCTGCAGAATGGAGCATTTCAGTTTCAGAGGAAACTGCTGCATAACAGCACAGGAGGAGAAGACAAGTCCTCTAAGAGTTCCTTGGCCAGCCAGTCTGGCTGATGGATGAGCTCCAAGTTCAGTGAGAGATCCTGTCTCCAAAACCAAAATGGAAAGCAATACAGAAGACACTGGATATCTACCTCTGGTCATGGCATGCATATGCACCTGCGTATACACATATATTTACATGTCTGTGCCACATGCACATATGCATACACAGACACACCGAAAAATCTCTTTCTGCAACTACGTCTTGCACATGGGGTTCTCGGCTTTACACCACTTTAAATTCAAGAGCGGTGATCGGGTGCTTGTAGATTCAGAGACAGCAGCACATCTGGTTGGGCAGACCTTAGACAGAAGCATGGCTCTGTCTGGAGTGGTCCCAGTATTCTTCTGAGCCTTGTGAGAGCTGTGTGTGTTATCCTCACACAGCTGTTATCCTCACACTTCAAAAGCCGAGGTAAAAGGAGTACCAGAAGTATGAAGCCAGCTCAGACTATAAAAGCAAGAGTCTCAGTCTCTCTCTCTCTCTCTCTCTCTCTCTCTCTCTCTCTCTCTCTCTCTCCCTCCCTCCCTCCTTCCCTCTCTCTTCTTTCTTTCTTTCTTTCTTTCTTTCTTTCTCTCTCTCTCTCTTTCTTTCTTTCTTTCTTTCTTTCTCTCTTTCCTTTTTAGTTATTATAAGTCATTTTCTTTTTATTTCTTTTTTATTGGATATTTTCTTTATTTACATTTCAAATGTTTTCCCCTTTCCAGGTCTCCCCTTTGGAAATCGCCTATCCCATCTCCCCCGCCCCTGCCTCTATGAGGGTGCCCCCACCCACCCACCTACCCACTCTCAGTTTTCTACCCTGGCACTCCCCTACACTGGGGCATCAAACACCCTCAGGCCCAAGGGCCTCTCCTCCCACTGATGTCCAACAAGGCCATCCTCTGGCACGCATGTGGCCAGCGCCATGGGTCGCTCCATGTGTATTCTTTGGTTGATGGTCCAGTCCCCAGGAGCTCTGAGGGGTCTGGCCTGTTGACACTGTTGCTCCCTCCATGGGACTGCAGAACCCCTCAGCTCCTTCAGTCCCTTCTCCAACTCCTCCACTGGGGACCCATGAGCTCAGTCCAATGGTTGGCTACAAGCATCCACCTCTGTATTTGTCAGGCTCTGGCAGGGCCTCTCAGGAGACAGCTATATCAGGCTTCCATCAGCAAGCACTTCCTGGCATCCACAATAGTGTCTGGGTTTGGTGACTGTAGATGGGATGGATCCCCAGGTGTGGCAGTATCTGGATGGCCTTTCCTTCAGTCTCTGCTCCACGCTTTTTCTCCATATTTCCTCCTGTGAGTATTTTGTTCATTTTTCTAAGAAGCACTGAAACATCCACACTTTGGTCTTCCTTCTTTGGGCTGTATATGGTCTGTGAATTGAATCTTGGGTATTCCAAACTTCTGGGCTAATATCCACTTATCATTGAGTGTATACCATGTGTGTTCTTTTGTGATTGGGTTACCTCATTCAGGATGATATTTTCAAGTCCATCCATTTGCCTGTGAATTTCATGAATTCATTGTTTTTCATAGCTGAAAACATAGTACTCCATTGTGTAAGTGTATCACATTTTCTGTATCCATTCCTCTGTTGAGGGACTTTTGGGTTCTTTCCAGCTTCTAGCTATTATAAATAAGGCTGCTATGAACATAGTGGAGCATGTGTCCTTGTTATATATTAGAGAATCTTCTGGGTATATGCCCAGGAGTGTTACAGCTGGGTCCTCAGGTAGTACTATGTCCAATTTTCTGAGGAACCACCAGACTGATTTCCAGAGTGGTTGTACCAGCTTGCAATCCCACCAGCAATGAAGGAGTGTTCCTCTTTCTCCACATCCTCGCCAGCATCTGCTGTCATCTGAGCTTTTGATCTTAGCCCTTCTGACTGGTGTGAGGTAGAATCTTAGGGTTATTTTGATTTGCATTTTCCTTATGACTAAGAATGTTGAACATTTTTAAGTGCTTCTCAGCCATTCAAGTTTCCTAAATTTGAGACTTCTCTGTTTAGCTCTGTTCCTCATTTTAAAAATAGGGTTATTTGGTTCTCTGGAGTCTAATTTCTTGAGTTCTTGTATACATTGGATATTAGCCCTTTATCGGATGTGAGATTGGAAAGGACACTTCATACTCATCAAAGGAAAAGACTATTTCAAAACAACAAATTCCCTTGTTATGTGGGACGTTTAAGGCATGATGATCCCCTGAGTATAAGAGTTCAAGACTCTGTTCTTGCCCTCTTGGTCTATTGCTCTTCCCTTCTTGCTCCCACTCTGTCCCCTTGCCCCTTCTCTATCCCCTTCCCCACTCTCGTCATGTGCTCATGGCCGACCTCTACTCTCTACTTCTCTACTCTCTCTGCCTTTCTCTGCCTCTATATCCTCTTAACTTCCCTCCCCATGCCCTGAATAAACTCTATTCTATACTAAAAAGAGAGAGAGTTCAAGACTCTTCTGGGAAACAGAGATCCCCATTCTCACGTGCTGTCAAAATCTCCATTTGTCCATTCTCCAAATAGTGAGCGCCTACAAAGCATCTGGCATTTAATCCCTGCACAAGGCATTAACCTTAATCTGCACACAGCAACCAGCAGCTATTCTGCATGCTACCAGCAGGTGGCAGTAGTGGGTGGTGACAATTTGGATTAAAACTTGACACGGTTTCCCTGAACCCTGTCCTCAAAACAACTTTATTAATGCTCATGTGTATCCAAGGGACATTTTCGGGGTGAAAGTTTCACATCTGAAATATAATTATAAGTGTGGTTATAAGTGACTGGAGGATGAGAGATTCAACGCATCAAAAATTCTCATCACAAGGAATGGGCTCACAGATAAGACATATTATTTAGCATGACTGATACTGATCTCCTGACATTTTACAAAATGTCAATCTGCCAAAAAAAGAGGAATCAAATCAAATGCTGAAAGGAGACTGCTTGGCAGGACACCAGCAACTTGCACTGCAAGAAAACCAGTATGACAGATCCCAACACAAACAGTTAGACAACCGTGTAGAAGAAGGCAAGAAGCTGGAAAGAAATTGAAGTGGGTGCTTTTTCCACAGGACATTTGGAAATATTCAGGCTGTCACTCCTTCATTAACCCAAGGTCTTCAAGGATCCTGCGTGGCTCTGTTGACCAGGGGGTATCTGGCTTACAAATGGATCTCATAGCCATACAGCCAAGGAATTACAAAGCCACTAGAAAGCTAGGTTTGACTCGAGCTCATTGTTTCTTGGACAAAAAGAACACAGATGGAGTACCAAATGACTCAGTTAAATAGATCCATAATTTGGAAGCCTCAGAGTGAACTTACCTCACTTCCTGTAGAGATTGAGGGTGGGGGGATTAGAGGACACAATTAGAGGTGAGGGTCGGGGAGAAGAATGATTTCATCATGGGAGTAAACAAACTCTAAGTGATGGATGATGTCAGAGGAATCTCAAGTATTCTGTAAAAGAGACAAACAGGTTCTCTCCTCCTGCTAGGCAAGCACCCCACGAACCGAGCTACATCCCCAGCCCAGCAAAGACGACTTTTGCACAGAGATCGCCACAGCCTGAACTGATGATGGGTGACATCGGTTGATGTAACGATGGCCTCATTTTTCTAATGATTCATATGATCAAAAACGAAGAGGAAGAAAACCGCACACAATGCGGTTAGCACCTGTGTCTTAAGGTCCTCAGGTATCAGCTCTTAGGGTAACTCCTCACTCAGCAAGATGTGGATCAGCAGGTAAGCATCCTTGCCGCCAAGCTTAAAGATCAGAGGTTGAGGCCCAGGACCTACCTGGAGAGAGAACCAGTCCCCAGGAGTTGCCCTCTGATGGCTGTGTGAATGTTTTGGCACACACACACACACACAAAGTAAATGTTAAAAAATGTCACATGATTAGATTTGTTTAAGTTAGGAGATTTGAAAGGTTTTTTTTTTCTTTTCTTTTTCTAAACTGCTGCCATAGACTTTAAGGTTGAGTTATTCCTTTTGTTTATTTAGTTTTTGTTTCTTTAGACAGGGTCTCGCTATGCAGCCCTGGCTGGCATGGAACTCACTGAGATCCACCTGCTTCGAATCCCAAGTGCTAGGAGCAAGATCGTTCATCCCGATGCCTGGCACTGCACCTATTTCTTAGCCTGGCTGCAAAGATGCCCGTACTTTTCCTGAGAGTAGGAAGGTGATGGTTAAAGAGAACACAGATAGTGACTAGCGAAAACAAACACAGCTCCAAGCTCCAGTTACCTGGCAAACGTGCCTCTCTCCCCTCATCAAGGGAGCTTCTTTTTGCAGCAGGTAGACACCATCGCAGAAAACCACAAGTGGTCAAAATGTAGAGAACAACTGTCCCAGGGGTGCCTTGCCTCAGTGGACACATCTATAGCACAACTCCTGCACACAAGGCTCAGAGAGCATCACAGAAGAGGGGTCAGGATGATTCTAAGAGTCAGAGGATCAGGAAATCAGCCGTGAGACTGTGTCTCCTAGAAGTGACAGGGATGCTGCATCCATGTGTTGCAGAGACCCAGATCTCAGTTCAACGGACTCCAGGGTGCAAGTACTGTTCAGGCCATAAAACCTGGCGTGTAGAGAGTACTACCCGCCAAGATGAAACAAAGACTTGATCCATCAAAGTCCACGGTTCTGGGGAAGTCTCCAAATGTACTAACCTTGCTTTTTGTCTTCTGAAGTTCTGCTTCTGGCTAACTGTTCTTGCTAAGTGAACTACTTCAACCAAGGATATGGGTTTTGTGCTTAAGGTTCAGTGCCACACTGGGATCCTCAACAGTATAGTCCCTGGCCAGCCAATAAAGACTTTGCATTGGCTTAGTCATCTGAGCGGTCTTCATTGGTATCCACCACTTAAGATACATCAACAATATGGCTGTCTAAAGACCTAAGCAATGACACCAAGGGACATGCTAAAGTGGGTGAGGGAAATCTAATGGGACTCCATCCCTAGACAAAGAGCTACAGGCATCTAAAGACTGCGGAGAGGAGAGTTAGTCTTCCTCACGCATGAGCTCCCTAATTGGTTGCACAGCATCCAGTTGTCAGACCTGAAATCATATAATCATATACATTGAAACAACACTAGGCTGAACCTGAAGGTTGTATGCCCCTCTCTCTCTCTCTCTCTCTCTCTCTCTCTCTCTCTCTGTGTGTGTGTGTGTGTGTGTGTGTGTATAACCAAAGATAGATGCTGTGATGGTTTGTATATCACTGGACCAGGGAGTGGCACCATCTGAAGGTGTGGCCTTGTTGGAATAGGTGTGGCCTGGTTGGAATGGGTGTGTCACTGTGGGTGTGGGTATAAGGTCCTCACCCTAGTTGCCTGGAAGACAGTCTTCCACTAGCAGCATTTGGATGAAGACATAGAACTCTCAGCTCCTCCTGCACCATGCCTGCCTGGATACTGCCATGCTCCAACCTTGATGATAATGGACTGAACCTCTGAACCTGTAAGCCAGCCCCAATTAAATGTTGCTTTTTATAAGACTTGCCTTGGTCCTGGTATCTGTTCACAGCAGTAAAACCCTAACTAATACAGAGTTGGTACCAGGAGTGGGGTATTGCTGTGATAGGCCTGACCATGCTTTTATTTGAAAGAATGTGGATTTTGGGATTTTGGATTTGGAAAGCAGTGGAATGCTTTAAATGGGGCTTAATGGGTCATCCTAGTAGGAATATGGAAGACTTAATTGCTGGGAGTAATTTGAACTGTGTTGACCTGGCCCAAGAGATTTCAAAGGAGAAGAATTTCAGAATGTGGCATAAAGACTGGTTTTGTGGTATTTTGGTGAAGAGTGTGGCTACTTTTTGCCCTTGTCTGAAAAGTTTGCCTGAAGCTAAGGTGAAGAGACTTGGATTAATTGCATTGACAAAAGAAGTTTCAAAAAAGCCCAGTAGAGATTTTGTTCTCTGGTTAAGTCTCACAAAGAGAAGTTTGAACAAGCATAGCAAGCTTAGAAAGGAAAAATATAAAATTATGGTTCGAGTATTAAAGGGGTACCAGGAAGTGAAATGGAGCAAAATCTTGTGTTCTAGGAGATAAAAGATTAAGGGAGTGGGACCTTGGGGCAAGATTCTACCCAGCTTAATTAGATCCAGGCATGGTGGTACACACCTTTAATCTCATGAGACAAGCATGCTGATCTCTGCATTCAAGGTCAATCTACAGAGCAAGAACCAGGATAGCCAAGCTTAGGCAGTGAAGGATGTAGAATAATGTAATAGTACAAGGGGATCATGTTCTAGTTCCTGTAAGCAGCAGAACTCCGCAGCTTCAGCCATGTGGCTCTGGCTCTAGAGTTAAGAATGGAAGGAATTACTGGGAAAATTGATGCTGGTTAGCTGGAACTAAGGAATTAGCAGTGATTAAGAAGAGACCAGCATCACTGAGGTGAAATCTTCTGGAAATTGTTTTCTGGGACACAAAGAAGATGTTTCAGTAATACCCAAGGTTGTACCTCATGCTGCGGCTGGACTTGGTAATGTGTAAGAGTCACTCAGGTGGTACTGCTTGTAAAGGAATGAAGGGATCATGGAGAGAAGCTGAGGCTTAGCACTGTGAGAAGCCCGGGAAGGCCATTGGAGAAGGTGAAGCCTCAGCTGTAGTTGATGGCCCAGGATTGAAGGGGTCATGCAAAGGATTTGAGGCTTGGCACCCTGAAGAGAGCCTATGAGAGGCTATTGGTGAAGCCTAGTTGGAGTGGAACACCCCAGTGTATTGGAGATGTCAGTACCATGGGATGATCACCAAGAACAGCAGCCGTAGTGGAGTGGATCAACCTGAGCTTAGACTGCTACAGAGGGCAGAGCTGCAAAAGTGATGCCAGTCCTTAGGAGGAGTACAAAAGATCAAGTGGAATCCCAGACACTGAAACAAGAAGCTGTAACATTGAAATTGCCTTGGAGACTCAAAGATGTTAAAGATGCCAGAGCCATGGGATACACGCTGAGGAAAGCTGCTAACAGGGAGTGGAACCAGCCCAGGAGAAAGTAGTTTGTTGCAGTCAACAAAGATGAAAAAGGAGTGGAGATCTGAAGACCGCTTTGACATCAGCCATGGAGATGCAGAGTTTGGAGTTTGCCCAGCTGGTTTCCTGCCTTCCTTTGAGGATTACAGTTAATTAAGTTGAATGAATCTCAGAAGAGACCTTGAACTTTGGACTTTTAACATTGTTGCAACTGTTATAGACGATGAGGACTTTGAAAGTTGGACTAAATGCATTTTGCATTATGCTATGTTTAAGTATGGCCCCCATAGACTCATGTTTTTGAACAAGTCTATGGGGACCAGGGAGTGGAATGTGATGGTTTGTATATCACTGGACCAGGGAGTGGCACCATCTGAAGGTGTGGCCTTGTTGGAATAGGTGTGGCCTGGTTGGAATGGGTGTGTCACTGTGGGTGTGGGTATAAGGTCCTCACCCTAGTTGCCTGGAAGACAGTCTTCCACTAGCAGCATTTGGATGAAGACATAGAACTCTCAGCTCCTCCTGCACCATGCCTGCCTGGATACTGCCATGCTCCAACCTTGATGATAATGGACTGAACCTCTGAACCTGTAAGCCAGCCCCAATTAAATGTTGCTTTTTATAAGACTTGCCTTGGTCCTGGTATCTGTTCACAGCAGTAAAACCCTAACTAATACAGATGCCATAAATTTGAAGGGGGTTTTATTGAGGGGTTAGAGAGAGGAAAGAGCAGGAGAGGGAGAGTGGGAATTGTGTAATTATATTCTAATTAAAATTTTAAATTATTAAGAAAAAAGAAAAGCATAAAAATAATGATTTTTCATTCTGTAATGAAAATGACTAGAAACATTTCCCTTCCCCTCCCCTGTGGTTGTGACAGAAACAAACAACTGTAGGCAGTCCATTCAGCAAACTTTGTGTGTGTGCAAACTTTGTGTGTGTGTGTGTGTGTGTTTCCTTTCATTTTTGTTTTGATAGGATCTCATGTAGCATAGGCTGGCCTTGAACTGAGTGATTCTATTGCTTTAGCCTTTGGAGTGCTAGAATTCCAGGTATGAGCCACCAATTCTGATGACTCATTTTCTCTGTTTGATGGGAGAAAGAATTGATTCCTGATCTATCACAGCCAGTCCCACCCTTCTCCACAGCCACAAACTCTTAGGTTCCCTGCACTTCTGTGCCTCCTACTCTCACATGCCTGCCCCCTGCCGGGATTGGTTGTCCTTTCTGAATGTCATGTTAGAGGCCTCCAAGAACATCTGCCTGGCTGCACACGTTTCATAACGAGGCATAGCCAGGTTGCTCTGAAGTTCCACACCCAGGATCAGCACTTGCCAAGTAGTCAACAGAGGGGAACAGGTGGCCTTTTGTTGGCCAGTCCCCAGATGTCAAAGCTGTTGATGTGAAACATTGTTATCCCCTCAAGCAGAGTAAGAGGGAGTTTATTCTGAGCCAAATACAATAAAGCATGGCCTGGAAACAGGGACTTGGGTGGTTTCAGATCATAGAAATGGTTATATGAACTTCCGCCATCACAGAACAACAACAAAAAGTCATAATATACTGTTTGCCAAATGCTTTGGTAGGGACAGCAGTAAGGTGGGTAACAGCAAAGAGGACGTGTTGTTGCTATATAGATTTTAGATCTGTATGACGTTATCTAGTGATGCTGTTAGCGTGGGGGTTGGTGGAAGCTAGTAGTCTGCTAAGAAAATAGTCCTAAGATTTTATCCAATAGTCAAAAGAATGTTAAGTCCAGTACAGAAAGAAGGTAATAAATGACTGTTAAGGGGATTGGTGATGGCTCAATATACGTTTTGCTTTAGAGCTATAACATCCTAACTCTGCACGCTCAGGAGGTTCTAGTTAGTCAGCCTGGCAGAATCTTCCATGTAGGCATGCATTTTCTCCTGTGGACTTGAGTTCACAGTGCCACAGACTTTTCATTTAAGGTTACTAATAACCCAGCAGAGAAGTTCTGGGGATGAAGCTGAGTAGAATGCTTGGCTGCATATATGAAGCACTACATAAACCTGGGCAAGGTGGCCTGCAACCGGTGGATATGGGAGGGTACGGGTTTCAGATCATCCTTGGTTCCCTAGAGAGCTTGGGCTACACAGAATCCCGTCTTGAAAGCTTAGCGGAGGAGTCCTTTAGTCATTGTCTCAGGTTATAAACCTTGTTGCTGATTTTTGGCAACTCATTAGAGTGGTTTGGGGTTATATTTGGAAGTAGATTTCTCTGAATCCCTCCCCCTTTGCATATGGTGTCATAACTGGGAGTTTTAGGGCAGAAGCCCTGACTACTGAAGCCCTAGCAGGCTGAATGGGCCACGTATTCTGACAGCCAATTAAAGAGACAGTCGTGGTAGAATAATAGAGATGTATTCACAAGTTGGAGAGGAAACGGATGGGGATGGGGGGAATCCAGGGACTAAGGTTGATCTTCGCAGCACACACACTTTGTGTTTAAGCAAAGAAAGAGCGAGGGCAGGAGGACAGAGGTGTCGCTGAGTCTGCAGCCCTGGTCAGGGTGTGGTCGGCTTCACTGCTGTCTCCACTCCCAAGAAGATCCCATAGTGCTCAGGTCAAGCTGGTTCTGAGAAGGTGATTATATCTGCCCCAGTGTAACCTCGCCCCTGTGATAATTGTCCCTTTCCCCCATCTGGGGTGGTGTCCTGCCCAGCCAGCGTTTACAGTTTTTGCCAACTGCAGATTTATGTCAGTGGCTACTTTTGTGCCCTGGGAGTGGGTGAGGCACTAAGGTGGACAGACACTTGCTTGAGTAATTGACCCAAATGTGCAGAGAGGAGCAGCTCACTGAGCATTGGGAGGAGTCGGAGAGAAGCAGAGCTTGTGGGCTCTCGTCCTGCTTGAGTCACCCTGGGCTCTTCAGCAAAAGCAGCTTCATGGTTATTTTTAGTTATGGACATCTGCGTGTGAGCATGTGCACGGGAGTGCTGGTGGTTTCGTTAAGAGGAGTGCTCCAGGCTAGACGAGGCCTGGAGTTCCAAGCAGTTGTAAGCTGACAGACCTGGAACTCCGGTCCTCTGGAAAAGCACCGGGCACTCTTAATCACCTAGCCATTGCTCCAGCCCTCAGAAAAGCAGCTCCCGGTGCCTGCTCGTGACCTCTGACCTTTACCTCATCTGCTTCCGACTAGGTGGTTTTGGATTTAGAGTTCACCTCCAAAGTTAGGCAACTATGAACAGCAGGGGACAGTGCGAGGTGGAGAGGAATTGAATAACCAGTCTGTGTCATCAGATGCTTTCCCCCTCACTCCTTCACACCTGCTTCCGACTCAGAGATAACTTAGGTCTCAGTTCCTGGAGTTTTTCTTTTTCAGATTTTGAGACAGACTCTTATCTAGCCCAGCCCAGTTCCTAACCCGGTATAGCTTAGGATGTTCATGAATACTGGTCCCGCTGCCTTCACCTCCTAAGAGCTGGGGGTTAAGCATCTCACCCTGAGGTTGTTCTGGAGTTCTGTGATAATTGTGTTTTGGATGTGAAATGTTCCCAACAGGTTCAAATGTTTGAACACCTGATCTCCAGCTGGTGGCGCTGTTTTAGAAGGCCGTGGACACTCTAGGGAGTAGAGCCTTGTGGGAGGAAATTGATCACTTGATGTCCATTTTCTGCTTCCTAAATAGCAACATACCATAACTATCCACCTCACAGTCCTGCCTCCGTGCCTTCCCCATCAAGATAGACAGTAACTTCGAACTTCAAGCCAACACTTTTTCCCTTAAGGTGGTCCTTGTTGAGCACTTGACTTCAGAACTAGGAAAAGCCACTGATACAGAAAATTGGGGTTCTGGGCTACAGCTGAGTTGGCAGTGGGCTTGCTGACCATGTACGGCGCCTGGGTTTAATCTCCAGCATGACACAGATTGGGCATAACACTGATGCCTGCAATCTTGGCACTTGGGAAGTAGAGTCAGGAAGATAAGCATTCTTGGGCCTTTTCCCCTGGCTAGAAGCCACTGGACGGGTGGAGTTACTGGAAAGGATACCAGTCATCAGAGTTCCAGCAGCCTTCCTCAAAAAGTCCCTGAAACTGAAAGGTCCCAATGGATGGGTGCAGTTAAGCTAACAAAATATAAATAGCTTGCTCCCTGTGATGCTGCTTCCACAGAATGGCCCATGTACTGCCAGGGTGGTGCTGGGTTGGTGTCATGACCAAGATCTGGGCAGGTAGAAAAACAGCCTTAGGTACAGAGACTTTAGTAGAGGCTCCAAGAGTGTGGCCCAAGGGTTCCTCTATATCTTGGAGTTGCTGAAAATGATTGAAAGGACCAACATGGGGGCTACAACTAATACCCCAGAAACAGAGAGATCTGGGCAGGACTGCAATACAGGTGGCAGCTGCCAACAAGACGCCTTAGGACAAAGGCTGCAGAGTTAATACATTGCCTCATCTGCTAAAAGCAAGATAATCCTCAGCTACATAGTGAGTTACAAAAAGCCATCCCAGGCAATATGACACAGAGAGAAAGACGGAGGGAGGGGGAGGCAGAGCCAGAGCTAGTCTATGTTGCTACATTGGGAAGAACAACTGATATTTTCAGAGTCGTTGGCATGCAGGTTATGTTTATTTCTTTGGCTTTACCTTATAAAAATATTTGTCTTATTTTTATTTATGTGTGCACATATGCCCATGTACAGGTGTCCAAATTGGCCAGGAGATAGGCATATAAGTAGGTGTGAGCCTGATGGCAGTGATGGGAAATGAACTCAGGACCTCTGTAAGAGCATAGCTTACTGACCTGCTGAGCCATCTCTCCAGCCCCTATGCTGGTCTTTTTGAGACAGGGGAGTCTTGAACTCAAGCACTCTCTCTGCCTCTTGAGTGCTGATATTGCAAGGGTGAGCCACCACACCTGGCTTGAACTTTAGGTTTAAACAGAGGAAGAGGAGCTGAGAATATAGCTCTGTTGGTAGAGTGCCTGATGAGAATGCACAAAGTCCCAGATTAAATCCCTGGTGGCACCACACCTGGGCATGATGTCACACACCTGCCATCCCAGGTGGAAGATCATAGAATCAAGGTCACCCTTGACGACAGAGTGAGTTCTAGGCCAGGCTGGGCTACAGGAGATGCTGCCTCTAATTACAATAAACAAGCAGATGAATGGATAGAAGAACAGATGTGGGCTGGAGAGACAGTTCAACCGTTAGCAGCTCTTGCCACTCCGGCCCAGGACCTGGGTTTGTCTCCCATCATCCCTACCAGAAGATTGATCATCTGTATATCTAGTTTCAGGGGATCCAGCACCCTTTTCTGGATTCCTGAGACTCCTCTCCCTAATGCCTCTGACATGGTCCTACTTTACTTTCCTGGCTTCTGGGGTTATGTACGCGTATCTGAAGATTTGGAGCTAGTAACCACCGATAGGAAGGAGAATGTGGCATCTGTTTTACTGGGTTTAATATAATATGCTTTAGTTCTTCCCATTTACCTGCAAATTTCATGATTTCACTTTTCCTTATGGCTGAACAGCATTTCACTGCTGTATGGACCACGTGTTCATTAGTCACTCCTTACTTGCCAAAGGCACTTTGGTTATTTCTATTTCCTAGCTACTGGGAACACAGGGAAGCAAGCAGTGAACATGGCTGAGCGAGTATGTATAGAGATGGCCGTGAAGTCTTTTGGGTCATATGCTAAAGTGTGGTCTAGCCAGGTCTTAAAGTAGACTTTCGGTTTTTTTATGATTATTTTCATCTTGAGGATGATGATGCATGCTACGGATCCCCTGCTTGGAGGTAGCTTTAATTCCTTGTCACAGAGATGTCACAGATCAGACCTGTTTGGTTTGGAATCAAGGGTGACTCTAGAGGACTTACGCCTCGGAAAGGGTAAGAGGTTAGTTAGGCAGACAGAGCCCAGCAGAGGCTGGAGCTGAGCTGTAGTAAAGGAGACAGACAGGAAGTGAAGGGAGAGATGCCACCCTTTCATGCTGCTTTTGGTTACACTGTATTTCCCATGTGGAGGTGAGGTGGGGTGGGGGTGGGAGTGGGAGTGGGGATGGGGTGGTGGGGTGGTGGTGTAGGGTGTGGTGGTGTAGGGTGGTGTCAGTGTTTCTTTGTTTTAAGACAGGGACTCACTATGTAGGTCTGGCTGTTTTGGAACTCACAGAGGTCCACTTGCCTCTGCTTCTAGAGAGCTGGGGTTAAAGACTCTCTCTCTCTCTCTCTCTCTCTCTCTCTCTCTCTTACACACACACACACACACACACACACACACACACACACACAAAACCACACAAGAATTTTAAAATACTAAGTACCCAACTCACTTAGTTGAGTGAACTTTTGCAAATGGATCTTTTGAACACCTAGAAACTTGGTGGCAGATGCCTTTAATTCCAGCAGTAAGAAGGCAGACACAGGCACATCGCTTTGAGTTCCAGGCCAGCCTAGACTACATAGCAAGTTCTGTATAGAGAAACTCTGTTTCAGAAAACAACCAGGACAAAACAATCTCTCAGTTGTATGTGGTGTCCCACATCTTTAATCCCAGCACTCAGGAGGCTGGGACAGGATGCTTTCTATGAGTTTAGAGATAGCCTGGATTTGACTAAAAAAATTGCCTTGAACTTAGAGAAGCTCCTTGGGTGACCATGAAATGTGTTAGAGGTTCTCTAGATAGCACCCTAAGCAGAGAGAGGTGCAAGCCAGCCAAGGACACATCTAGCCCTCAGGGTTCAAAGGCAGTGTGATGACTGGTACATTGTATCAATCCTACGTGAACCAATCCCCACTTCTCTACTAAGAAGTCACACAAAGTCATATGTTCCCTGCTCCCCCAACCCCATCTCTGTCACAGCACAGGTCACCTGTTAACTAAACCTGTTTCCTTACGGTGTAAGGCCTCTCCATCTCCTGAAAACCTTTGAAAATGGACATCTTGCTTTGCTGGTGGGGACTGAAAAAGTTCTTCAGAGTCTCCTGCTCCCACCTATTGCATGAAGGACACAGTTCATCTTAGCTCCTCTCTCTAGACCACCCTCTCCTCTCCCTCCCTCAAAACGTAAAACTTAGAAGCTGCTTTTGCTAAAAGCTGGCATTGTCTCTGACTCCTCACTCGATCCCACACAGTGACTACAGTCAGGTAGAAAGCCTCGTACTTCTGCCCTCATTTTGAGTCTGTTTCCTTTACCTGAAGTCAGGTTACTACTGCTTGACTGACTCTGCCTGTCTTCCTTGTCTACTGGACTTAGAATCATCTAGGAAATTCACCTCTAGGCATGTTTTTGAGAGTGTTCCTAGAGAGAGTCAAGTGAAGGAGAGGATCAAGTTGTGATGTGGCTGCGACTATCCAATGGAAAAAGCCAGCTGATCAGCAATATTTATGTCTCTGCTTCCTGACTATGGACACAACGTGAAGAACCAGCTCAGACTCCTTCACCCAGGCCTTCCATCATGTTGGCCTGTATCTCCTCAAACTGTGAGCCAAAATAAATTCTTCTATTCACTTGCTTTTTGTCAGGTAGCTGGTCACAGCAATGAGGAAAGAAAGTAATTAATACATAACACATCTTATCTCGTGGTCATGATGAAGACGGACACACATATCTGAATCACTGTCTCTTACTTTCCCCCTTGAGTGACCTTGGATACCAGAACCAATAGGACTGATCTATAAACACCTCTGTAACAAAGGATTGAAGCCCTACCTCACCTCCCAGCTATGTGGAGCCTGCAGGGCAAATTGCCCATGAGACGAGAAGCTACATCCTGAAGCAGAGCTTGTAGAAGCATAAGATTTGACCCCTTATGGTTGTATCAGGAATAAACAGATTCAAGACAGGACCACACCGGGACCCAGGCTTCTCATCTTAATTCTTCCACCATTTAAACCTAATGACCATGTTTTGAGAGCTTGTGGTAGCTCAAGCTAGTTAACTGCAGCATTCAGGAGGCTGAGTCAGGAGGATTGATATGAATCTGAAAACAGCTTAATCTACACAGTGAGTTCCAGGCCAATGACAACAACCACCAAACTCCCCCCACCCCACTAAAGGTCACGATAGTACTCCAAGTCACTGGGCTCCATGGATCTATCTGTCTTCCCAGTATGGTCATATTTAATCTCCTTTCTCTGCTTTTCACCATGCCTTGTCTCTTTTATTGGTACACTGGGATTGATGCCAAGATTGAGCAAATGTCAGAGCCCAGACTTCTGCCCTAACAGTCCAGTTACTGAGCCAAGCCCAGTCACCTCCACACTTCCCTGGGAGTAGAGCCCAGGAACTCAGTGAGGGGGAACGAACACTGTAGAGAAACAAACCTTAGCCTGGAAATCTCAAGTTCTCCACTCAAATTTGACTCTTAAGAGCATCCTGGCTTTGAAAAAGTTTCTCTGCAAATCTCAGTTTGTCAATATGCCATGATAAAGATGTATTTACTACACTGAACCAAATTGCCTATGGGTTTCTTGGCTGTGCCAAACTGTCATCTCCTCCATGCTCTGTCAGTTATGTAGATGTAATAATAAATTATTTGTATTAGGAGTGGGGTGTAAGAAGCAAATGTGTGTTGTCTTCAACAATTATGGAACGTATCTCATCGCATTACCCTTACAATGAGGAAGGGCTTCTTTGTATCATGTCATTATGATGGCCATTGACGTGCCACTGTTTCTGAATTAATACTGAGCTGGTTTTTCTCCTTCTGCTCAGTGAGAGCTGCTACTTAGTACGTGTTTTTTGTTGTTTTGTTGATTTTTATTTTTACTTTTTTTTTGTATATGAGTAATGAGTATGCTGTCTCTGACACACCAGAAGAGGGCATCAGATCCCACTACAGATGGTTGTGAGCCACCATGTGGTTGCTGGGAATTGAACTCAGGACCTCTAGAAGAGCAGCCCATGCTCTTAACCACTAAGCCATCTCTCCAGCCTTACGTAGTAGTTTTGTCAGAGAACTGTCAAGTGCAGGCAAGAAAAAGGAAAGAACATGCATGAGCCTAAGACCCAGCTACAGTGAAAACCAACCCCAGCTGCTGGGCTTCATCAACATCCGGATTCAGTATGACCCCCAGCACCTCTCATGGACTGTCTAAGTAAAATGCAGGTTTTATATAATTTCACTTATTAAAGGCCTGTCACCTCCCATCGTCTCCCATGTTAAGTAAACAAGAAGCTATATCTTCCTCCTGTTTTTCTTTTTCATTCTCCTTTCTTTCTTCTCCTCTCCTCCTATTTGTCCTTAACCCAACTCATGTAGTCCATGCTACCCTAGAATGTGCTATATACCTAATAATGAGCTAGAACTCTACTGTCCCCACCTCCTGAGTGCTTCAATTACAGACCAGGCTTGTACGGCCATGCCTATGAATGTGGTGCTGACGCTGGGGCTCTGGGCATGCTATGCAAGCACTCTATAAGCTGAACTACACCCCAGTCTGTAAACTGAGTCTTTGTAAATATATTTCCAAATTATTTCACATCACAGACTTTATTTTATTGTTTTTTTGTTTATTTATTTATTTATTTATTTATTTATTTATTTATTTATTTATTTATTTAGTGGTACTGGGGATTCAATCAGGCATTCAAACCTGAGACAGCCAAGTGCTGGTCACTTAGCTACACTATTGGTTGGCCCTACACAATTTTGAAAGTTCTCCATTGGCCCTGAGAAGGACATTTTTATCTTTTTATTTTATTTTAGGAGGGAGTCTCATTCTAACCAAGGCTGTCCTGGAACTAAGTAGTCCAATCTGGCTTTGAACTCTTTCTGCATCGGGTTGCAAATATTAGTATAATAGGTGTGAACTCTCAGTTCCATTTTATGTACTTCTTTATGAAGGACCCTGGATGCATGGTAGTTTCTAGGGTGCGAAATTTGTCTTACAATCACTAAAAGGTACGGGGCAGAGATACAGTTCAGTGGTAGGACACTTTCCGATCCTGGCAAACTCCTGCTTTGCTTCCTCAACGAAGGAAACAGACAAACAAATACATACAATTACATGGAAAGTGAAATGCTGTTAACTGGGTGTCTTAGGGTTTCACTGCTGTGAACAGACACCAGGATCAAGCCAGCTCTTAGAAGCACACATTTAATTGGGGTTGGTTTACAGGTTCAGAGGTTCAGTCCATTGTCATCTAGGCGGGAGCATGGTAGTGCCCAGGCAGGCATGGCACAGGAGGAGCTGAGGGTTCTACATCTTTATCCAAAAGGAGACAGTAGAAGACTGGCTTTCAGGCAACTAGGATGAGGATCCTAAAGCCCACACCCACAGTGACACACTTCCTCCAACAAGGCCACACCTCCAAAGAGTGCCACTCCCTGGGCCAAGCATATTCAGACCACCACACTGGGGTTGGTGAGATGACTCCAGGGATGCAGGTGCCTGCTGCCACTCCTGATGACTTGACTTCAGGCCCTGGGGCCCATGTGGTAGAACGAGAAGCTGGATCTCTCTCTCTCTCTCTCTCTCTCTCTCTCTCTCTCTCTCTCACACACACACACACACACACACACACACACACATATAATCACACACATTTTTGAAATGCTATTGGTTCTCACTGTCTTTGGCAAGATCAGAAAATATCCTAGATAAGTTGAAGTTCTTTTAGCATGCTGATCTCCCCATTTCAGTTTGTTTTGTCACCATGGGCTTAATCACTAGACAAAATTGGTCTAAAGATCTTAAGATATGATAAAAGCATTAAGTACTTTTGACAACTACTTTATTCAGATTTTATTTTCTAATCATAATGGAAAGCAAAAATGTGCTATAGTGGCACAAATGTTCATGTTTGAATTTAAAATAACACACACATCATTTCCTAGATTAACCTTGTCATCCAGTATGTGTCAAACTTATCACACTGTGTTTAACATCTTAAAGTGAGGTCTGGTTAGTACTAGGGAAGGAACACTTGTCCAGCACACAAAGACCTGGGGTCAGTGTACAGCAGCATGGAAAAGATGGGAAAATGCTGGGTGCGACGGCATACTTCTATCATACCAGCAGGGGAGATTTCTGGAGGAGAACTACCATGAGTCAGGCTAGCATGAGCTACACAACATTTTTTAAACATTCAAGTGCAGAGCTGGACCTGGTATCTTCTGCCTGTAATCAGAGTAAGGCGCATTCGGAGGTAGAAAGATCATCATTAGTTTGAGGCCTAACTTTGGCTAGAAAATGAGTTCCAGGTTAATTTGGCCTACAGAGTAAGACTCTATCTCAGAAAATAAAAAACAAAATCAAATAAAGTTTAGGGGCTGCACATGGAGCTTTGATGGCAGCATGCTTGCCTAAGATTTAGAAGCCTTGAGTTCTATCCCTGATACCATAGAACCAGGCAGGATGGTGTGTGTGCCTATAATTCAGTATTCATGAAGTAGACAGGGGAAATTGAGAGTTCCAGGTCACCCTTGGCTACAAAGTAAGTTTGAGACCAGGTTGGGCTGTCAGTAACACCTTGTCTCAAAGCACCAGAAGGGTGGGGGAGTGACTTATCAGTTAGGAACACTAGATAGATACTCTTACATAGTACTATAGTTCATAGACCAGCATCTACATGAAGGTTTACAACCCTCCAGAAATCCAGCACCAGCGGCTGGGTGTCTTACACCTTCTTGTGTAAGAAGGTGCTCTTCAGGCATTGCACACAATTGGTGCACATACATACATTAACACACACACACACACACACAGAGAGAGAGAGAGAGAGAGAGAGAGAGAGAGAGAATAAAGCTTAAAAAGAAATCTATCCCTTCCGGTCGGCGCCAGCACCAGGTCACCTTGGGCACAGAATCGGCAGACACCCCCAGGGTCCCCTGGAGGACTCTCCACACGATCTTGAGACCACCGGTGAGTGGAACACAGCTTCTGTTCCACCAGTCTCTCGCGGGACCTGAGACAGCATTAGGGAGGCAGGAAGCCCGGCCTGACCAGGGTCACAGTTCTCTTCCAATTGGCACCAGCACAGGTCACCTGGGCACAGAGTCGGCGGACACCCCCAAGGTCCCTAGAGGACAGCTTCTGATGCAGACCCCGTTTCGGGCTCCAGACATCTGGGCACCGTCCCTGCCAGAGGAGAGGTGTCCACCCTGCCCGGGAGGGCTCTGCCGGACCACTTGGGGGAGCTATGTTGGTTCTCAGATCCCTCTGAGACTAGTCTGCGCAGGTGAGAGTGTGGACTACAGAAGCTAACAGCTCCTGTGACAGGCCGATGCTACACAGCTTCTGGGATAGGTCCTGTTTCCGGCCTTCATCTTCTGCCAGGAGGCAGGTCCGAACTCCAGATATCTGTGTACCTTCCCTGTAAGAGGAGAGCTTGCCTGCAGAGAGTGCTTTGAACACTGAAACTCAGAGGAGAGATCTAGTCTCCCAGGTCTAATGATAGAGGCTAACAGAATCACGAGAGGAACAATCTCTAACCAGAGACAACTATAACAACTAACTCCAGAGATTACCAGATGGCGAAAGGCTAACTTAAGAATCTTACTAACAGAAACCAAGACCACTCACCATCATCTTAACGTAGCACTCCCACCTCGCCCAGTCCTGGGCACCACAACACACCTGAAAAGCTAGACCCGGCTTTAAAAGAATATCTCATGATGATGGTAGAGGACATCAAGAAGGAATTTAATAACTCACTTAAAGAAATACAGGAGAACACTGCTAAAGAGTTACAAGTCCTTAAAGAAAAACAGGAAAACACAACCAAACAGGTAGAAGTCCTTAAAGAAAAACAGGAAAACACATCCAAACAGGTGATGGAAATGAACAAAACAATACTAGACCTAAAAAGGGAAGTAGACACAATAAAGAAAAAACAAAGTGAGGCAACGCTGGAGATAGAAACCCTAGGAAAGAAATCTGGAACCATAGATACGAGCATCAGCAACAGAATACAAGAGATGGAGGAGAGAATCTCAGGTGCAGAAGATTTCATAGAGACCATCAGTACAACAATCAAAGAAAATGCAAAAAGATCCTAACTCAAAACATCCAGGAAATCCAGGACACAATGAGAAGACAAAACCTACAGATAATAGGAGTAGATGAGAATGAAGATTTTCAACTTAAAGGGCCAGCAAATATCTTCAACAAAATTATAGAAGAAAACTTCCCAAACCTAAAGAAAGAGATGTCTGTGAACATACAAGAAGCCTACAGAACTCCAAATAGACTGGACCAGAAAAGAAATTCCTCCCGACACATAATAATCAGAACAACAAATGCACTAAATAAAGATAGAATATTAAAAGCAGTAAGGGAAAAGGGTCAAGTAACATATAAAGGCAAGCCTATCAGAATTACACCAGATTTTTAACCAGAGAATATGAAAGCCAGAAGGGCCTGTACAGATGTTATACAGACACTAAGAGAACACAGGAAAAAAAACAAAAACAAAAACAAACAAACAAAAAAACAATACAAGGACAGAAACCATGTCCTAAAAAAGCAAGAAAGTAATCCTTCAACAAACCTAAAAGAAGACAGCCACAAGAACAGAATGCCAACTCTAAAAACAAAAATAATAGGAAGCAACAATTACTTTTCCTTAATATCTCTTAATATCAATGGACTCAATTTCCCAATAAAAAGACATAGACTAACCGACTGTCCACACAAACAGGACCCAACATTTTGCTGCTTACAGAAAACCCATCTCAGGGAAAAAGACAGACACTACCTCAGAATGAAAGGCTGGAAAACAATATTCCAAGCAAATGGGTCTGAAGAAACAAGCTGGAGTAGCCATTCTAATATCGAATAAAATCGACTTCCAACCCAAAGTTATCAAAAAAGACAAGGAGGGGCACTTTATACTCATCAAAGGTAAAATCTTCCAAGAGGAACTCCAATTCTGAATATCTATGCTCCAAATGCAAGGGCATCCACATTCATTAAAGAAACTTTAGTAAAGCTCAAAGCACACATTGCACCTCACGCAATAATAGTGGGAGACTTCAACACACCACTTTCATCAATGGACAGATCGTGGAAACAGAAACCAAACAGGGACACAGTGAAACTAACAGAAGTTATGAAACAAATGAATTTAACAGCTATCTACAGAACATTTTATCCTAAAACAAAAGGATATACCTTCTTCTCAGCACCTCATGGTACCTTCTCCAAAAATGACCATATAATTGGTCACAAAACAGGCCTCAACAGATACAAAAAATATTGAAATTGTTCCATGCATCCTATCAGACTAAGGCTGATCTTCAATAACAACATAAAAAATAGAAAGCCAACATTCACGTGGAAACTGAACAACATTCTTCTCAATGATACCTTGGTCAAAGAAGGAATAAATAAAGAAATTAAAGACTTTTTAGAGTTTAATGAAAATGAAGCCACAACATACCCAAACTTATGGGACACAATGAAAGCATTTCTAAGAGGAAAACTCATAGCTCTGAGTGCCTCCAAAAAGAAACCAGAGAGAGCACACATTAGCAGCTTGATAACACACCTAAAAGCTCTAGAACAAAAGGAAGAAAATTCACCCAAGAGGCATAGATGGCAGGAAATAATCAAACTCAGGGGCAAAATCAACCAAGTGGAAACAAGAAGACCTATTCAAAGAATCAAGCAAATGAGGAGCTGGTTCTTTGAGAAAATCAACAAGATAGATAAACCCTTAGCCAGACTCATTAGAGGGCACAGGGACAGCATCCTAATTAACAAAATCAGAAATGAAAAGGGAGACATAACAACAGATCCTGAAGAAATCCAAAACACCATCAGATCCTTCTGCAAAAGGCTATACTCAACAAAATTGGAAAACCTGAATGAAATGGACAAATTTCTAGACAGATACCAAGTACCAAAGTTAAATCAGGATCAGGTTAATGATCTAAACAGTCCTATATACCCTAAAGAAACAGAAGCAGTCATTAATGGTCTCCCAACCAAAAAAAAGCCCAGGACCAGATGGGTTTAGTGCAGAGGTGTATCAGACCTTCAAAGAAGATCTAATTCTAGTTCTTCACAAACTATTCCACAAAATAGAAGCAGAAGGTACCCTACCCAATTCATTCTATGAAGCCACAATTACTCTGATACCTAAACCACAAAAAGACCCAACAAAGATAGAGAACTTCAGACCAATTTTCCTTATGAATATTGATGCAAAAATACTCAATAAAATTCTCGCTAACAGAATCCAAGAACATATCAAAACAATCACCCATCCTGACCAAGTAGGTCATTCCAGGGATGCAGGAATGGTTTAATATATGGAAATCCATCAACGTAATCCATTATATAAACAAACACAAAGAAAAAAAACACATGATCATCTCGTTAGATGCAGAGAAAGCATTTGACAAAGTCCAACACCCATTCATGATAAAAGTCTTGGAAAGATCAGGAATTCAAGGCCCGTACCTAAACATGATAAAAGCAGTCTACATCAAACCAGTAGCCAACATCAAAGCAAATGGTGAGAAGCTGGAAGCAATCCCACTAAAATCAGGGACTAGACAAGGCTGCCCACTTTCTCCCTGCCTATTCAACATATTATTGCAAGTCCTAGCCAGAGCAATTCAACAACAAAAGGAGATCAAGGGGATACAAATTGGAAAGGAAGACGTCAAAATATCACTTTTTGCAGATGATATGATAGGATATATAAGTGACCCTAAAAATTCCACCAGAGAACTCCTAAACCTCATAAACAGCTTCGGTGAAGTAGCTGGATATAAAATTAACTCAAACAAGTCAATGGCCTTTTTCTACACAAAGGATAAACAGGCTGAGAAAGAAATTAGGGAAATAACACCCTTCAAAATAGTCACAAATAATATAAAATACCTTGGCGTGACTCTAACTAAGGAAGTGAAAGATCTGTATGATAAGTACTTCAAGTCTCTGAAGAGAGAAATTAAAGATCTCAGAAGTTGGAAAGATCTTCCATGCTCATGGATTGGCAGGATCAATATAGTAAAGATGGCTATCTTGCCAAAAGCAATCTACAGGTTCAATGAAATCCCCATCAAAATTCCAACTCAATTCAACGAATTAGAAAGTGCAATCTGCAAATTCATCTGGAATAACAAAAAACCTAGGATAGCAAAAACTCTTCTCAAGGATAAAAGAACCTCTGGTGGAATCACCATGCCTGACCTAAAGCTGTACCACAGAGCAATTGTGATAAAAACTGCATGGTACTGGTATAGTGACAGACAAATAGACCAATGGAATAGACTTGAAGACCCAGAAATGAACCCACACACCTATGGTCACTTGATCTTTAACAAGGGAGCTAAAACCATCCAGTGGAAAAAAGACAGCATTTTCTACAAATGGTGCTGGCAGTACTGGAGGTTATCATGTAGAAGCATGTGAATTGATCCATTCCTATCTCCTTGTACTAAGGTCAAGTCTAAGTGGATCAAGGAACTCCCCATAAAACCAGAGACAGTGAAACTTATAGAGGAGAAGGTGGGGAAAAGCCTCGAATATATGGGTACAGGGGAAAAATTCCTGAATAGAATAGCAATGGCTTGTGCTGGAAGATCAAGAATCAACAAATGGGACCTCATAAAATTGCAAAGCTTCTGCAAGGCAAAAGACACTGTCAATAAGACAAAAAGGCCACCAACAGATTGGGAAAGGATCTTTACCTATCCTAAATCAGATAGAGGACTAATATCTAATATATATAAAGAACTGAAGAAGGTGGAGTCCAGAAAATCAGAAAACCCCCTTAAAAATGGGGCTCAGAGCTAAACAAAGAATTCTCACCTAAGGAATACTGAATGTCTGAGAAGCACCTGAAAAAATGTTCAACATCCTTAATCATCAGGGAAATGCAAATCAAAGCAACCCTGAGTTTCCACACACACCAATCAGAATGGCTAAGATCAAAAACTCAGGTGACAGCAGATGCTGGTGAGGATGTGGAGAAAGATCAACACTCCTCCATTGTTGGTGGGATTGCAAGCTTGTACAACCACTCTGGAAATCAGTCTGATGGTACCTCAGAAAATTTGACATAGTACTACCGGAGGATCCCGCAATACCTCTCCTGGGCATATATCCAGAAGATGTTCCAACTGGTAAGAAGGACACATACTCCACTATGTTCATAGCAGCATTATTTATAATAGCCAGAAGCTGGAAAGAACCCAGATGTCCCCCAGTAGAGGAATGGATACAGAAAATGTGGTACATTTATACAATGGAGTACTACTCAGCTATTAAAAAGAATGAATTTATGAAATTCCTAGGCAAATGGATGGACCTGGAGGGCATCATCCTGAGTGAGGTAACCCAATCAGAAAAGAACTCACATGATATGTACTCACTAATAAGTGGATATTAGCCCAGAAACAGAATACCCAAGATACAAGATACAATCTGCAAAACACATGAAACTGAAGAAGAACGAAGACCAAAATGTGGATACTTTTCCCTTTCTTAGAATTGGGAACAAAATACCCATGGAAGGAGTTACAGAGACAAAGTGTGGAGCTGAGATGAAGGGATGGACCATCTAGAGACTGCCATAATCGGGGATCCATCCCATAATCAGCCTCCAAACGCTGACACCATTGCATACACTAGCAAGATTTTGCTGAAAGGACCCAGATATAGCTGTCTCTTGTGAGGCTATGCAGGGGCCTAGCAAACACATAAGTGGATATTCACAGTCAGCTATTGGATGGATCACAGGGCCCCCAATGGAGGAGCTAGAGAAAGTACCCAAAGAGCTAAAAGGGTCTGCAACCCTATAGGTGCAACAACATTATGAACTAACCAGTACCCCCCAGAACTCGTGTCTCTAGCTGCATATGTATCAGAAGATGGCCTAGTCGGCCATCACTAGAAAGAGAGGCCCATTGGTCTTGCAAACTTTATATACCTCAGTACAGGGGAACGCCAGGGCCAAGAAGTGGAAGTGGGTGGGTAGGTGAGTGGGGGGTAGGGTATGGGGGACTTTTGGGAAAGCATTGGAAATATAAATGAAGAAAATACCTAATTAAAAAAAAGGAAATCTAAATAAATGTTATTAAACACAAAAATATCAAGAAGCAGAGGAGTCCTGGACTGCAGGGTTGTTACTCAACCTTCATGTCCCCTTGCACCTCTCAAGCCAAAGGGACAATGATCTTTGTTCTTATTTTCACAATTTCCCTACTATGTGGAGCCTTCAGGGCTATTTTTGAACTTCACTGGTATCCCTGAAAGAAGCCTGTTAAGCCACAGGTATTTGAAAGGCTGTTTGGAGTGGTAATTTCCACCTTCTGCAGGTAGGATATATTGAGGGAATATGTAATTTAAACAAATTGCCAATGTTATTTCTGAGTTAAAGGTCTGAGGTAGAAAGCTCACGTTCACTGGTGTTTATTGGACATCTGCCTTACCCAGGTCATTGAGGTAGAGGCTCCTCCGGCAGTGTGCAAGAGGCCCTGGGTTAAATTCCCAACAGCACACAGATGTTTTCTCCATTTCCTGCCTTCAAAGTGCCTACTGTCTAGTTAGGAAACCAGCAACTCTCCCTTTCCCCACCCCTATCCAGTACTCAAGGGTTAATTGGTAAAACTGGACAAAGACACAAGAATGAAGGGAGGCCCTCGTATGTTTGAGCTCATAAGTGTGTTGTGTTTTAGTCTTAGGAATCTCAGAGATCTGAAAAGCCCTGAAGAAATTTTATCAAGATGGTACACAAATGATAGGTCTGTAAATGGTAAGAAGCAGATACCTGAAGAGAGTCTTGGAGAGAGTAGAGTCTGGGGGACTGGGAGAAGGCTCAACTGGTAAAGGCCTTTGTCAGAAAGCCGAGTTTGATCTTTGGGATGAACCCTCAGAGGGATCAAACTGAATCCACAAGTTGTCCTGTGACCTCTACAAACCCCTAACTGGCCCATTATGTGCGCATACAGTAATAGTACATTTAAAAGAATGGAGTCTTGCTGTCTGATTCAGGGATGGAGTGGGGTGAACCAGGTGGGAAGAGGAAGCCATCATCAGATTATCTGCTGTAGAAGATAGTTTCCAGCACTACAACCACCGTTTTCATTAGAATAGTGGTCAGTTACTCGTAAGAAATCTCTTGACTGTTGAAGGAAGGGTTGGGGGAGCCAATAGTACCTTACTTGAGATTCCAACTGCTCTCTTCTACACTCGGACCCAGTGGTATGTGATTTGGCCCTAACTGCCTGTGGCTGTGTATATAAATGTGGACTCCCAGTTAAAAGTGGGGCTCCATTTTTATAGCTGTGAGGAAATCTTCATCCATGTAAGGGTACATGACTGCTTTAGGGTCACCCACACTCCGGTAAGTAACCCCTCACCCGTGTTCTGTGTAAGTCCAGTAACCACATTGGTTCTCGAAGATGGACTTTGATGAAACGGATCCCTGTGGTTGGAGCCCTGCAAGAAGGGTGTCTCTTTACAGTCTTCCCAAGGAAAGAGCTCCACCAGCAGTACTCTAGAGGAAACTAAACATTATTCTTAGAAAAGCAAGGTCCATAGCAGTCTTCAAAACCAGACTACCAACTCAGCCTAATAGCACACGCCAGGATCCTGGCACCCTGGAGGCCGAGGCAGGAGGACTGTGGCCTAGCCTACCATCGAGACACTTAAAAAAAAAAAAAAAAAAAAAAAAAGGAAAAAAAATCAAACAAACAAATCAAACCACCAATAGTAGACTTAACGGTCAGACGCTTCCCTGTGACACCAGCACTCTGAAAGGCAGAGGGAGGCAGATCTTTGCATGGTAGACATGACAAGCTTGGTCTAGTTAGCAAGTTCCAACCTGGGTTACATAGTGAGACCCTGTCTCAAAAACTAACCCACCCACCCATCCATCCACCAACCAACCAATACAACTACAATAACAGAACTTAAGCTGCCAGAGGCCAGTGATTCCCCTTCTTTTCCCCTCTCCCTCTTTTCAGCCCTTTAAAGCGGGAACCTGATTGGTCAGTCAGGGACATTCTCTTTGGGTGATGGAAGTGCACATAAGTACTCCAGATCTGAGTCTTTCCTCTGGGAAGGTGGATGGGTTGGGTAAGATTGAATCAGATTTAGCAGCAGGAATATTCCAGCTTTTGGCAACCACGTCTGGTCCTCCGATTTGCCCCAAGCTTAAGGAGACAGGGTCGCCATTAAAAGGCATTTTCCAAAGGGGCCCCTTTCTTGTCATCTTACGGTTGTCTATTGATTGCATGTAGCTCTTAATCAACATAGATGGGGAATTAACAACGAGGGTGCGAAGACACAAGGCTCAGCGGGGCCCGAGATCCAGAAGTGCACGAAAGGATCTCAGAAAGCCTTAGCTTCCGCGCTGGGGGCTCTGCAGCTCTGAGCCTCAGGGTCCATTGGCCTGCCCGGATTTGGGGGTTAAACCCTCGCGCAGCCCGGGCCCTCCACGCTGGCAGCCAGCAGATGGCTCTCGGGCTCTCTCAACTGCTCGGTCTATCCCTCTCCAGACGCAAGCGTCTGCTGCACCGGAGCGAGGCTGCGAGGAGGGGCGCCGAGCCCGGCGCCGCCGCAGCAGTCAAGGCAGCAGCCACCGCAGCCAAGCACCGCGTCGGTCCCCGGGCTGTGCCCCGCGCCGGGCACCGTGCGCCCAGGCCCGGAGGCCGGCCGGGGACCCGTGCGGAGGCCGCTCTCGCGAGGCGGGGAGGAGACGCAGGGGGACCAGGAGGAGGAGCAGGAGAGGGTGAAGGAGAGGAGGAGGAGCGGGAGAAGGGGAAGGAGGAGAGCAGAGCCGGCCCGCCCCTGCCCAGCCCAGCCCGCAGGAGGCCGAGACCAGCCGGGCCGCCCAACCCTCGCCTTCCGCTTCACCTACGCCCAAGGTGCGGCGCAGAGGCCGGGCTGCGCGGCGCCCGCCCGGGAAGAAGCCAGTGCTGCAGCCGCCTTGCGTTCGGCCCCTGGAGCTGCGAGCCGAGAGGGAGGCATGTAGCGGCGGCCGCAGACCCAGCTCGGATTTTCAACTCTTAGGATTTTTTTTTTTTTTTTTTTTTTGGTACTGCGGGCGCGCGGCAACCTTGGATCAACGCCCCGCTGCTCCGGCCGGCCCACTCTTTCCTTGCAAGCTGCCTCTTCCTCGCGCAAACATTAAAGGGTCTGAAGAAGGGCGCGGGGCCGAGAGTCAGAGAGTGGGACCCGGGATCTCCCCCCGCCCAGTGGGGCAACCATGACCGACGAGAGCTCCGATGTCCCCCGGGAGTTAATGGGTAAGCTTGGAGCGGGGGCCGACTGGCCATCTTCTCTGCGCACACCTCCTTTCCGCCTCCCTTCCCATCTCCGTCCTCCCGCAGTCTCCGCGCTCTCTTGCGCAAGTGGCGTGGGGCAGGGTCGCCGTGTTGGGGGGGGGGGGGGGGCTAGAAGTTTGCTGGCCCAATGGCCGCAGGAACTGGGTGCAGAGAGAGAAGGAGTGGGGAGGAATCTGGAGCCCTGGGGGACTCCACGCAGATCTCCCTCCTCTGCCCCACCAGGTGAGTCAGGTTGGCGGAAGATGGAGCTGGAGGGGCGTCCCTTCCAGTGGCCAACTCCGTGGTCCCAAACTCTGGAAAGTCTGGGAAAGCCTAGCAAGGAGGATGCCTGGCGACAGCACTGTAGGTTCCCTCGGGCTCATGTCAGGCACCCTCCAGGAAATTCCCGTTTGGGGCTGCCCCTCTTACTGACGGCCTCAGGGATGGAGGCGCCCGTCCAGCGTCCGGACCCAGCCTGACAAGGCGTGGCTTTGAGGATTGAGTGGGAAACTAGAGGGTTACCCGGCTGATGCCTTCTCAGTCCAGGAAATGGAGGGTTAATGATAAAAGCCTCATTTTAATAATGATTAACCTGCCGACCACCTTCCAGTCTCTTTGGGAACACGTGTGTGGTACCCTGTGCCAGGTGATTGGTTTGCTTGAGGCCCTTATTGGGGGAGGGGGTGTCTTCTTTTGGAGCAGAGGGCGGAGAGAGCATTGCTTGGAATTTAAGTCCTGGAGCTTAGCTTTATCTGGAAAGGTTAAATGGCAGAAGACAAATGGGCTAGGAGCGCTGGAAAGCAGCGCTTGTGCTCCTGTGGAGTGCGTTGACTTGCACTAAGGTGAACATGACTTTATGGACGTACTTTGAGCTCCAGTGACTGGTATTCCCTGAGGAATACTGGGCACACACTTGATGTTCCCTGGATTCCCTGGGCGCTGACAAGGAGGGAAAGTTCTCTCCGATTCACCATAGTCTGGAATTTGCCCCTCTGCTGCCCGCCCAGCATTGATACTTGAGAGGGCATGGTGTGCCCCCTCGCAGAGCTGCTCACTCTGCAGGTAAAACTTGGCGGGAAGAAGTTGTTGCCCCTTTTGTATGGAACTCTGCCTTTGTTGAATTGAAAACAACACACACACACACACACACACACACACACACACACACGAAGTAAGGTATTTGTGCACACCCCCTACTTTGTTCCAGGCCTTCTCCTCAATTTCGAGACTCTTTCTGAGACATTAGCGAGTGGCCCATCCAGTTCTGGGTGTTTCCAACACCCTGCCTGAACACGAAACTAACGCTGGAGTCTCCAAAGATGCCTCCAAGGGTGGCAGATTTCTAGAAAATCTTGTAGCATTGTTCTGGGACCTGAAGTTCAGGTGATTTGGACTCCAGATAAAGTGTAAACAGTGAAATAAAAAGACGCTGCTGTTTATCAGCGGTTCTCAGAACTTAAGTATGTTTAAAAGGTGAATTTGACCCCTCTTTTGAAAGGAACTTTTGTGTTGAGTCAGTATTGTATATTGGTGATTTTGGAAAGATGGTGGCTCGCAGGACCCTTCTCCAGCTAACCATTTGGTGTATTCTCTTCATTGCCCTTCTGTGGTTTGTCTAATAGCATTTTCCTAGGCCTCTGTGTTGTCTGGTTAGGCTTTGGTGGTGGTGGTGGGGGGGGGTTCACCGATGTTGCTGGTTCCAGGAGCTCACAAACATTTTAGCTAATCAGTTAAAACAGACTGCAAAGGTCTCGCTGCCTTTTCCTAAACTTCTCCTTTAAGGCTTGTAAGCTGTGTATGACGTATCTTTCTAATAAAGGTTTTGTTGTTGTTGTTGTTTTTTGTTTGTTTTTGTTTTAAAGACAAGGATTCTTGTAGCCCAAGATAGGTGCCAACTCACTAGATGAGGCTGACCTTAAGCTATTCTCACTCTTCCTCCTGCCTCAGTCTCCTGAATGCTGGTTTACATGTGTGTGCTGCCCGTAGGCTTTTATGGAATAGTTTTAAATACAGAAAACAGAGGGTGTGTGTGTGTGTGTGTGTGTTACAGTGGCCCAGGCTTTTAGTCTTAGCACTGCAGAGGCAGAAGCTAGGGGAATCTCTGTGAGCTCAAGGCTAGCATGGTCTACATACTGACTTCTAGGTCAGCCAAGACTACATAGAGAGACCTATGTCTCAAAAAACAACAGACAAGGGGCTGGGGAGATGGCTCAGTGGGTAAGAGCACCCGACTGCTCTTCCGAAGGTCCGGAGTTCAAATCCCAGCAACCACATGGTGGCTCACAACCATCTGTTACGAAATCTGACTCCCTCTTCTGGAGTGTCTGAAGACAGCGACAGTGTACTTACATACAATAAATAAATAAACAAATAAATAAATAAATAATAAAAACAAAACAAAAAATAGACAAATGAAGAAAAAGAAAGAAAGAAATACAAGGCAGAGGACAAGAATACTGGCCACATGCCACTTGTCACCACCCAGAAGCTGCTTTTATCCTTTGGATATAGCAGGTCAATTTCAGAGGCCTATTTCCTCCTAGTGGAGGAGTCCATGCTGCCTTAGGTTCTGATGAGATAGTAGCTGGACAGAGAATGCCCAGTGCTCAGCCTCCGTGCATGTACCCTGTCCTCATTCTGCCTGCTTGCTGTTCCTCAAGCTGCACTTTCATTTCCAGCCTTCTCTTTCTCTCTCTCTCACTTTTTCTCCAAGTGTCTGTATATACTAAGACATCTACATCATACAGAGTAATAATTCTACACCTCAGCGGGCTCTCTTGGAGACCCCACTGTGGAAACCAGAAGTCTGTTTCCTGGGGGCCTCTTCAGCTCAAAGTTCTTCTGTCCCAAACCCCCACACCCTGCTCTGTTTGTGAGCGGATGTGCTGTGTGAAGATTCATTTAGTGGCATCTCTGGTGGCTTTTGCTAGATGTTAAACCACCATAGACAACAAGGAGATAGGAGGGCTGCTCATATTTACCGAGTCCCTGAATAAGCCAAGATGGCTATAATACAGAATACAGAGATATGAAAAGCTAGAAGAGGGAAGCTGGGATCTGAAAGATAAGCTGGATATTATCAGGAGACTAGGACAAAGACATCCCAGAAAAAAGAATACATAGAAACTCCTGGACTTATATAAATCCAGGGAGAAACAGACCCTTGCGTTTGTACTGAGAAATGGAGCTGGGGAGTGTGAGATTTACACGCCCTTGCTCAAATGACAATACTCTCAACCTGGAGAGACAAACTCAAGCTGCCCATTCACAAAGGCTACCTACCATGTTAAGAAGGCAAGGGGCAGCCTTAGGGAGAGATGCCAGGGGTCTTGATGCTCCTGATCTGTGCAGCAGTTTGATTTTGGGCAACTTGATGCCTCATTCACTCACAGAGTTGGAGAAAAGTGAGGTATCCAGCTCTCAGAGTGGCCACTGAAGAGGAGACTGAAGTTGATTTGGGACATGTTTAGGTTGGGCAGCTCATTAGTGTCACAGAAAGATAATTCTTTCTTCCAAACTTTGAAATCTTTCCTCTCTAATTCCTCTTTCTCCATGACCGTGGCATCCATGTGCTATTGTGTTTTGATGATTTGGGGAGAGCTCTTTTCTGACCAAACCGTTTGGGGTGGTCTCAGTGTCAGTTTGGTTACTTGACGGGACATTTCTATCTCCCGGAAGCCTCCACGTTCATCCCAACGACAAACAAATGTTGAGATTTCTCAAAAATAGATAAATAAATAAGTACGTAAATAAATAGGAAAATACTGTTTGAGACGACATCTTGTTTTCTCACACAGGCTTGTGTTGGATTACTAGACTGAAGCGGTTTGTCTGCCTCATCCTATCAGGGAGTTGGGACTATAGGCAGGGACCATCAAGCCCAAGGGGGGCGGGAATCCGGGGGATTGACCTCAGTACCTTCATCATCATATGCATGTGTTAGACCACTGAGCTGCACCACAGCCCTCTGCTGTCAACACTGTAATATCCAGAACTGGAGAGATGGCTCAGCAGTCCAGAGGCCTTGAATTTGGTTCCCAGACTCTGTCTCAAAACAAAAACCTCTTAACAGCTGACAACTATCAGACTTGTTAATCAAGCAGAAAGAAAGGATCAATACCAAAAACCTGCTAGACGCAGCCCTCCAAATGCCTCCTCTACCCTAGTGCCCCTTTTTCTTGCTAATGAAATCCTTTCTTTCCTTCAGAAAGCATCAAGGATGTTATTGGCAGGAAGATCAAAATCTCAGTGAAGAAGAAAGTGAAGTTGGAAGTGAAGGGCGACAGAGTGGAGAACAAAGTGCTGGTGAGTGGCCCGGTTACCCTTTTGGAGTTGTTCGTGAGCTCAAGTCTCTTCTCCCTTCTCCCCTCTCCACCAGTACTTCATGCAGCCTCCTTCTGGTGCTTGCTCTTTTCTTCGAATGTCTGAGGACCGATTTCTGAGATTCACTGGATTCTTTCCTTGTTGAAAGTTGAAACATTCATCAGGGCCATGTGTGTGACTTTGTTTACACAGTCTTCTGGAGGATTGTAAGACAGTCTTGTCTCATTGGGGTGACAAAGTGTTCTCAGGTGTTGCACGTATTAAGTCATCTGGGGGCTAATGATTTGAGAGTGAGAGCAGTGCACCTGTTGCCTTCCCTGGAGAGCCTCGTTCTAGAGGAATCACTAGTTTCTAAGTGCTGTTGTCTTTGTGCTGCACTTGGGCTTGCTGTTCCATCCCTGCCGTTTGTCAGAGGGAGTTATCAGGAGGTGAGGATTTGGACCTTCTTAGCACAGGTCTTTAGGGGCCACCAGCGTCTGACTAGAACCAAGAGGCGCAAAGCGATTTGTGGTATTTCATCACTTTTTATTTATTTTTTGGTCGAGAGTATAACAGGTCTAATTTTAAGTGCAGGTGAGAAGCTGGGTGTTATGACTCACATCTATGATCCCAGCACTTGGGAAGCTGAGACAGGAGGATTGTCTTGAGTTTGTAGCCATTCTGGGTTACATAGTGAGGTCTAGCCCAGTCTAGGCCACCATGTGAAACAGTAGCTCAAAAAAGAGAAAGAAAACAGGAACTGGAGAGATGGCTGGGTAGTTAAGAGTGCTTGCAGCTCTTGCGGAAAACCTGGGCACCCACGTGGTAGATCAGAACCACCCGTAACTGCACATCCAGGGGACTCTAATGCCCTCTCTGGCTTCTGCAGACAGAAGACAATGTATGTGGTGTGCATATACACATGCACAGAAAACACTCAGATACATAAAATAAAGTAAATCTTCAAAAAAGGAAAGGAAAAAAATACCTCCCCCACCCCCCATGAAGGATTTCTTTTCTTTTCTTTTCTTTCTTTTCTTTTTTTTTTTTTTTTTTTTTTGTGAAAACCTCACTACTGTACCCTGGCTAGCTTCTACTTTGTAGGAATCCCATACCTCAAGCCTTTGTGTACTTGGATCATAGGCATTCGCTGTCACACCCAGTGTGGAAGGACATTTTCTAACATCATTTTGCCATGGGAAATTGCAAATAGGCACAAGTAGAGCAGAGTATTTTATAGAATCCTGTGAGTTTGTCATTTAGCTCTAATAATTTTAGTGTTTTGCCAATATTGCTAATTTATGTATCCCCTTTCTAAAGTTTTTTTTTTTTTTCTTCAAGTATTTTAGAACAAATCTGGAGCAGATGATGTTGAAAGAAAATATTTCCAATATCCCATTTCTTCAGTGGAATTGGCTGCCAAAACATAGTGGTTTTCTGATAATACCTCTTTTAGTAATCTTAGGAGGTCATTGACTCAGGACATGTGATTGTCTCGTGTGGTTACTAGGATTGTGCTGTTGACAGACAGCTGCTAGTTCTCTGTAACACTAGTTACATGGTGGCAGCACCAGGATGGGGAAGCCCGGGTGACCTTTGCCCTGCTCTGAAATGTGCTGTTATAGACCCACCGGTTTGGGTTATTAATAGCAAAAATGATTGATGAGGCTGTCCTATTTTACTCTGCTTTAAATAGTCAGATCCCTTAAAATGTGTTTTTCTTAAGAGTGTTCAGCTGTTTTTGAGTTACCTTTTAGGAATAGAACAGAGAGAAGCTCTGTTGCTGTTATGTGGTCCTTTTATATGGTTTTTTGATTCCCTCCCTCCATTTCTTCCTATGTTAGGAATCTAACCCATCTACACTGAGCTGCAGAAAGCCTGGGGTCTTTGACTCCGGGCTTGGCCCATGCTGGACAAATGCTTTAGCACTGAGCTGTACCCCTAATTTCCATATGAAGTTTTGTTTCTGTAGAATATACTATGAGCATTAAGTTTGCTCCAATGACCTGAAGAATGGCATTTGGTACCATGGTACCAGTTAGTGATGTGAGTCCTTCATTTGAGAGAGTTTGACTCTCCTGGAGTTCATGAGACTTCGAATCACCTTACAGAAGGATTTGAATTGAATTATTTACCTCCCCAATTCTGAGATCTTCGTGATTTCCAGAAGCTTGGCCTGGGCTTTCAGCTGTTATTTACTTAAGCTCTGGGTTTCTTTGATTGGCTTTAACTTTGAGCAAGATGACCCAGAAAATAACTTCCACATTTTGGTTTTTGGAGTTTTCAGCCTAGAGAGATTGAGCTAATTACAACCTATGGAAACAGGTTATTAATGAGTTCCATGTGTAATTCTTTGAGCATGTGTAGTGTATGCATGTGTGTGTGTGTGTGGGGGGGCATGAGGAAGGTGGAAGGAAGACATTGGATGTCTTCCTTTGTTGCTCTCTACCTTGTTGCCTGAACCGGAAACTCTCCTTTTCTGCTAGGCTGGTTGGTCAGCTAGCTCCTGGGATTCCTCTGTCTCTGCCTTCCGTCAGTGGGGTTACAGCTATGCCTGGCTTTTTATATGAATGTTGGGAATTTGAACTTAGGTCCTCATGTTTGTAAAGCGAGTACTACCCATTAAGCTATCTCCCAGCCCCATATGCTTATTCCTCTCCTCTCCTCTCCTCTCCTCTCCTCTCCTCTCCTCTCCTCTCCTCTCCTCTCCTCTCCTCTCCTCTCCTCTCCTCTCCTCTCCTCTCCCCTCCCCTCCCCTCCCCTCCCCTCCCCTCCCCTCCCCTCCCCTCCCCTCCCCTCCCCTCCCCTCCCCTCCCCTCCCCTCCCCTCCCCTCCCCTCCCCTCCCCTCCCCTCCCCTCCCCTCCCCTCCCCTCCCCTCCCCTCCCCTCCCCTCCCCCCTCCCCTCCCCTCCCCTCCCCTCCCCTCCCCCCTCCCCTCCCCTCCCCTCCCCCCTCCCCTCCCCTCCCCTCTCCCCTCCCCTCCCCTCCCCTCCCCTCCTCTCCCCTCCCCTCCCCTCCCCTCCCCTCCCCTCCCCTCCCCTCCCCTCCCCTCCCCTCCCCTCCCCTCCCCTCCCCTCCCCTCCCCTCCCCTCCCCTCCCCTCCCCTCCCCCCTCCCCTCCCCTCCTCTTCTTCCTTTCCTTTTCCTTTTCCTTTTCCTTTTCCTTTTCCTTTTCCTTTTCCTTTTCCTTTTCCTTTTCCTTACCTTTTCTACAGGGTCTCCATAGCTCAGGCTGTTCTTAACTTTCAGAAATCCTCCTGCCTCAGTCTTCTGAGTCCTGAGATTATAGGTATGAGGGACCATAGCTGACTGAAAGTGTCCTGCTTCTGCTTTATCTTTGGGTAGATGTTTGTCTTCATCTTTCTTTTCATGAGCAGAGTGGCCCATGTTTTGGAATACTGAGCAGGTGTTAGGCTCTGTGTGCGCTTCGAGCATTACCTCCCATTCCCGCCACAACCCTGTAAAGTAGGGGTACTTTTTGTATGCCTGTTTTTCACAATTAGATGTGAATATTGAGATTTGGAGAGACTGACATGATTTGCTTTGGGTCATCCAGTGAGATCATGATTGAGCAGGGATCTAAATGACTTTGCTTGTGCTTGAAAGAACAGGAAACTAGCTTTGTTTGGGGGCGGCTAATTTCACTGGCAGGAGAAACTGGGAATTTATAAGAACCAGTATGTCTGACTTTGGTTGATCCAGCTTAGTACATGGTCTGAAAAGTTGTGTGTAGTCTCTCTGTAGGATCTCAGCTGCCAGTCAGGTACAGGAGGAAACACCTATAGTAACTATGGGAATTGTAGGCAGACTGTGGCTTTGACATGTGCTCTGCAGGAGCTCCCATAGAGAGTGCATAGGCTGGGGAGGGAGGAACATCTCAGAAAGAGGTGAACATCTCAGAAAGAGGGGTGGTCAACTAGACGAGAGGAAAGCACCTGGAGAAGAGTGGAGACCAGTCTGGACAGAAGGGAACCTGTTCTGAAGTGCCTGGAAGCCATAGTGAGCTCAGAGAAACCTCTCTGTCTGGTGGTAAATTCCTTGCAGCTCTCTCTTATCTGGAAAATCAGGACTGGTCAGACAGGTCTCCTTTCACCCTGGTTTTTTTTTTTTTTTTTTAACCACTTGCTCTTGATGAGCCTCGCTTGGTTCTCTCCAGCGGTGGGAGGTACAAAAGGCTTAGCAACTTTAGAACAATGTTAGTCAATTGCTTTCTTGAATGAAGCTCGGTGCTGTAACCATTAGCGATTCATATGCTTGGCTTTGGGGATTATGCACATGTATTTACAAACTGGCTGGCATCCTGAGAAACCTAATACTTTATCATGATGCTCCACTAACCAAGGGTCCTTGCCTTCTCTTTTGTCACTGACCAAAAGGTGTTAATCTTAAATCCTAGTACCTGATGCTTCCACTGAGGGGCAGAGATTTGTCTGTAAGGCCAAGAGCTGGTGGCACCGTATGAATGGCATCGTTAGAAAGCAACTGACTATGGTGTCTTAGAATTAAAGCCATTCTGTGCTTTTATAAATTTGGCAGTCAGGGTGTTAATAATAAGTCAGTCTCAACTTTGGACTTCCAGGGACATTAATATCCTTTCTGAAATTTTATTTTTAAATTATTTTTATTATTCCTATCTTTTAATATGCATGAGTGTTTCCCCTGCATAGATGTATGTATGACTGGTACCTAAAAAGGTTAGAAGAGGACATCAGATCCCCAAGAACTGGAGGTAGAGACTATTAGGAACAGCCATGTGGGTGCTGGGAACTGAACTTGGATCCTTAAGAAGAACAGTCCGTGCTGTTCAATGCTAAGCCACCTCTTCAGCCCCGGAGGGATGAGTATACTTCTGTGCATTTTAAAGAATAAAGTAGACTAAGGCTTCAGACTTGGTCAGAGAACCCAGTGTTACAAACTGGGGTAGTACAGGCCAGGGCTTTGGAGATTTAAAGACTACAATAGTTGAACTTTCCTTCTGAGTGCTCTTCTAGAGGACAGTCCTTCAGTCCCTGGGTTCTAGTGGAAATGTGGTCTCTGTGGCCATGGTGGAGAGCCAGTCCTTCTTTTGCAGAGACCTCTTTGGTTTTTATGAGTTATTTTTAGTAAGTGACTCTGTGTGTCTTAGACTCTTTTTCAGTCATTTGCTAACTGAATATTCACTTCTAGAGAATTCTTGATTTATATACTTAAAGCAAACCGTTCAGTGGTCCCTTTACCTTCTGTGACCAGCTTGCAAGATGCTATAATATCACAACTGAGATTCTGCTATTGACTGACTGTATGAACTACAAATATCTTTCCACAGGTATCCCTCATGGTAGCACAGGCTGTCTTCAAACTTGTTGTAGAGTGGAGGGGCTGGCCTTGAACTGCTGTTAAGTGCTTCTCCTGCTTCTCAGTGCTAAGGCCTTTAATCTTTCCATGGTACTGTCATTTCAAGGATGTTGGGCATCATAGCTCAGGTCTGTAATCCCTTAGGCTCATGAAGGGCTGTTGTCTAGAGTTTAAGTTCAGTCTCAGGATAGAACGAGGCTTGAAGAGAACTTTACAGGAATAATGCACCATGAGCCATCTGAGGTTGGTTTTTCTTGAGGCAGCTTACATCATGTTTCTGTATCAGCCTTAGCCTTTTGTGCTGTTCCAGGGCAACGTGGGTTGCATAGTTTATTTGGGACTGTTACATGGCAATGTGAGTTTACTTGTTCACAGTGAATGGGCTCCTGGGTTATTTCCAGTTTTGGGCTATTTGGAATGAAAAGGATGTAGCTATCCGCCAACAGTTTTTGTGTCAACAGTTTGCCTATATTTCTTGTGATACAGGCTGAGGATCCTAGTTTCTGGTTTGCATGTTCATGTAGAACCTGGCAAGCTTTCCCAGAGTGGCCATGCCATTCTGTAATCCTACTTGCTACATGTGAACCATCCAGTTTCTCTAGCTTGTTGGCAGCGGTTGGTATGGTCTGGATTTTTTTTTTCCCTAACAGACCGATGATTGAAATGAAAACAAACAAATGAACCAAAGTCAAGCAAATAAATAAAACCTCCAAACCACGCTGAGGAGGGAGCAAGGTTCTCTAGGGAAGGAGTGCGCCATGCCACTCTCCAGGATGGTGGCTCAGAGCAGGAGGAAGGTCCAATCCAGGTCTCAACTTGACTGTTTCCTGTTTGATTTTGGGATTCAGGCTAGAAGGTCTCCTTGAAGCTGTTGTTCTTCCATACATGTTGTGAGAGAGGTGGATATGGAGCAAGACTCCCTTTCCTACCTTCCCGCTCTTTCTTCGTTCTCTCCTCCCACCCCTCTCTCTTTTTTAACATAGAGTCTCATCCAGTTCAGGCTAGTCTTGAACTTGCTGTATTGTCAAGAATGACCTTAGACCCTGATCCCTCTGCTTCATCTCAGTGCTGAGGTTTTTTATGTACATGTATGGACTGCTAGGCCTGTCTTGAACTCTTAAAAATCATGTTTTTAATTTAAACAAGTTAACCTGGAGTCCTTGAATATATTTTACTTGGCTTGGCAGTTATGTATCTTCTTAGCATCTTTTTCTTCTGTCTTTCCCTTCCTTCCTTCTTTCCTCTTACACATTGTGGAGTAGGATCTCTCTCTCTCTCTCTCTCTCTCTCTCTCTCTCTCTCTCTCTGTCTGTCTCTCTCTCTCTCTCCACATACACACACACACACTGCAGCCATGGGCTTAGGAACCCATGCCTCAGCACCTGAGTGCTACCATTGTTGTGAACCATAATACCTTGCCTTTTTGAATATCTTTACCAGGTTCCTTAGATTAAGTCTAAGTTGTTGTTTGTTTGTTTATTTTATTTATTCATTCATTTAAGTTAAATTACTTATGGGTGTGTGACAAGGTCTCACTATGTAGCCTTGATTTGTCTCTGTTTTGATGATTCTCCTGCCTCTCTTAAATCTTGAAAAGCATGATGGTTTGGTTTGTTTGTTTGTTTGTTTGTTTTTTTGAGTCAGAGTCTCATGATGTAGCCATGGCTGTCCTGGAACTTGCTATGTCGATCAGGCTAACCTCCATCTCACAGATCTGACTGCCTTTCATTTTTGGGTGCTAGGATTTAAGGGGTACAGCACTATGACTGGGCTTGAGAGTGTTATTTAGGATGACCTGTCTCCCTGAAATATTTAGGTAGCAATGTTGTCATTGACTCAAAATACAAACTCCTACCTGTTTAACTTTTTTCCTCAAAAATGGAATATCTGATACATTTTGCAAGCCCCTGCTGACTTAACATGCTCTGTATTGTTAAGTCTGTGATACAATCCAGTATGGAAGGCGCTGATCTGCACCTGGCCATGTGGTTTTTGTGGCTGCCTGGCGTCCTATCCCTCAGCTCCTAACTTGGTATAGCAGTACCTGGGCTACACTCAGTCTTCCATGAGTATTGCCTCTGTGCTGTTCAGTGATGTCAGGTTGCCAGCAGTTACCACACATTAAAACAACAGCAGCAACAACAACAACAACAACAACAACAAATCACATAATTTCCCACGGGACTCATAAAGCAGTGAGTATGTTTTGCAAGTCTTGAGGCAGAACAGTGAAGTTGTACTGCTGTTTCTCTGCCTCCCGCCAATATCCTTGAGCATCCTGGGCAAATAAATGTTCTCCTACTGAGTCACACTCCAAGGCCATGTTTGGCTGATTTGGAGAGAGAGTCCAGCTGCCTTGACAGTGTTTGGGATAGCCATCTTTTGATCTCTGGGGCCTCTCTGGGCAAGCAGGATGGAGGCAGAGGTGGGTGTTGAACACATTTGAGGATTTGACTGTGGGTATTGACATTTTAGTCCTGCTGTTCAAATATCTACTTGATAGTTGAGTGGAATTTGCTTCTAACGTCCATAGACTGCAGTGGCTTTTGAGGAGAGCTGTTGGGAGTGCCATGGCCTTGGGTTCAGTTAGATCCACTGCAAGGCTGTGGGACAGTTATCCTGTAATTTGAACAGCTCCCTTTGTATGCCACAGGGAGTCTCAGCTTTTCAGGGTCGCTTACAATTCAGCACACAGGTGATTTTCAAAGTGCCTGGGTGAAGTTACACAGCTCTAGAAAGCCGAGCTTTCGAAAACAGCAGCCACATTGAACTGATCCTCAGGGGTGGGTGTCGGAGGCATGTCCTTGTTGCCAAAGATCCTGGCACAAGTTCTGGGAAATTCAAAAGAAAAAGAAGTCGTGTTTGAGTGCTTCAGAATTTCCCTGAACCCAAAATTGTGGTCAGTGCCCACCTGGTGGCTGCCTTTCCTCTCTGGGTAGGGGTGGGGGCGGTCATACTGTCCCAGGATGCAGTTCTGCCCGTGGGTGAGCTGGTACCTGAGCCTCATTCACATTCTACCCGGGTCTGCAAGTGGCCCAGTTTCTGTTGTAGTTAGCACCGCCTGCAAGAGTCAAATGACCTTGGGCAAGGAAGCTGCTGGACACATACCCAGCTTGGTGTAACTTTTCATTGTTACATTAGATACTGTTTTTCCAGCTTCTGGGATTCGGCCTCCCTGGGAACTGGCATAACGTGGCTGGGAGGAGGGCAACTGAGGAGCGAGGAGCTGAGGGGTATGAAAGGGGCATTGTATTGAGCTAGGGGCCAGGAAAGCTCACCAAAATATGGAATGAATGGGAGAATTCCCTTTTCTAGTTAGTTACAGGGGAAACAAGGAGACATTATGAGAGTTTACCTCCAGTTTCCATTTCTTGAAAACACTGTTTACATCTACTGTTCAAGTAAATTGGAAACTGAAACAATGTTTTGTTCTTTTCTTTCTTTTCTTCTTTTCTTTTCTCTTTCTTTCTCTTTTTTTTGACACACACACACACACACACACATACACACAGAGAGACAAAGAGACAGAGAGAGAGAGACACTGACTCTCTCCAAGACTGGATTGGAACTCAATGTAATCCAGATTGGGTACAATCTTCTGTCCCAGCCTTTGAAGTGCAGGGATTCCAGGTAGGAACCAAGCCCAGGACTTTATTTAAGTTTTTGAGACAGTCTTCTGTGGTCCAGGCTAGCCTGGAGCTCACTGAGTAGCTGAAGATGATTTTGAACTGCTTTGCCTCCCCAGGGCTGGGGTTATAGTGGTTACGGTCATATTCTACTCCCTTGTGTTTACATGATGCTGGAGAGAGAACCCAGGGCTTTGTAAAATCTACCTGTAAGCATTCTATCAACTGACCTATGTTGCTATGTAGCTAGCCCTTAGATTTTTAAAAATTAATTTCTTGGAGACAATCTCTTTCGTACCCCAGGTTTAAATCAAAGGCCCTCCTTCTAAAATGCTTTTGTCTGTTAGTAGAACTTGAGAATTTACATGGGGTTTACACCTATGAGCCAACAAATGTGGACTCTGAATTGTAGCAGCAAAATGGAGTGCAGTGTAGACGCTGACAAAACCAAGGTGGGACAGGTACATGGCCTTTAATCTCAGTACTCTGGAGGTAGAGGTGGGTCTCTGAGCTTGAGGCTAGTCTAAGTAACAGTTTAAAGTCAGCTAAGGCTTCATAGTGAGACAAAGCAAACTACAAACAAATAAAAAAAACAACAGAAAACAAACAAAGCAAAACCCAAACCAAGCTGGAGAGATAGCTCAGTCAGTGAAGTGCTGGGCTTGGAAACATGAGGTTTTGAGTTGGGTCCCTAGAGCCCAGGTAAAGAGAAAAAGCAGGCTTTTGTAATCCCAGCGCTGGGCAAGAGGCTAAGATTCCTTGGGGCTTATTGGCCAGCTCGCATAGCCTGTCTGGTGAGTTCCAGGATAAGAGATTTTTGTCTCAAAAACTAGGTGGATGGCACACATGCATGTGCTCACAATTACACACACACACACACACACACACACACACACACACACACACTCAATCATTTCCTCTTCCAGGAAGTCACAGTTTAAAAGAAAATAAAATTAGTAAATTTGTGGATTTGTGTAGAAGGGACAAGATTTAGACAACAATTTCTTTTCCATGGAAGCAATTCAGGCCTCGTACATGCTATCAAGAATGCTACTGTCAAAGAAAACCCTGGCCTTTGCTTAAATTTTTAAAAGTTAAGTTTTGAGATGGGAGTCTTATTCTATAGCCTGAGATATAATAGAATTTACTATGTACCCTAGACTTGTCTTGAAATTGCAATCCTCCTGCCTCAGCCTCCCCAGTGGCGGGATTGTAGACATGTACCACAACACTTTGATAATCTATGATATTAAAAAACAAAAAAGGAATCTCAGTACTATTTTGTGGTCTCCCAAATTTCACCTTGCCTTTAGCTTTGTGGCTTTACTCTTTTCTGAATGAGTTTGAATTTCTGTGTGGTCCTGTGTTGGTCCCTGTAGGACTGTATTATAATGTAGCCATGTTCCTATAGGTAGATTTTCCAGTTGTCTCCAATATCTGGCCTTATAAGTGCACACAGCCTCATTTATCTTGGAGAAGTTTCTGGAAGAGAATTGCTATGGGGGCAGACATTTGAAGGATGACTTTCTACCTGAGTATTATGTAGAAAATCTCAATACAGAAGAATTCTGCCTCACCAAGTTGTTTTTTTTTTTTTTTTTTTTTTGGTTACTTACTACAATTGATCTCTTTGCTCCTTGGACCCTAGCTCCTGGGGGCAGACTTCATTGGATTTAGTAATTTTCTTCCATAAATTATTAGGGATGGAGGATGCTATGGGGGTGATCTTCATGCCTACAGGTGTGTTTACAGTCACAGCTCTTGGGTATCACTGTCTTGAGTGCTGTAGCTTGCTCCTCAGGCTGGACGCTGTCGAGGAGTGAGAGGTTGCATTCTATGACACAGACCTTTGCTCTCATCATGAAGCTTTCTTGCCTCGGGTCTGTGAATGCTCCAATAAATGAGAGAGAGTGGATTGTGCATGATAAGGTACAGGGTGCCTTCCTAAGATAGAGTTTATTAGTGCTGTGAGCTCATGCAGGCTGGGTTAGATCAAAGTGTTAAGTATAACCGTGTATGGAGCAGAAAAGCAGCAATGCCTTCTCCTCACAGTTCACCGGCATGATGACAGTCTCTGAGAGCTGACCTGTCCTGTACCAGCCTCACTTATCCTCCCCACCTTCTGACCTTTCTCTCTGTCACCTTGCCTTTCAAGGAGATAGGCCTTGTGACCATGAGCTTTCACTTTTCCTCACTGAAAATGTCATGGTCCAGTCTGGCTCCCCTTTAGGATCATCGCTGTGTGTGGCAATGTGTAGCAATAGCTTTTCATCCAAGACTGGTAGGTAGGGGCTGGGATGTCATCCAGAGATAGAGCACATGTCTAGAATCACTCAGTGAGGGGCTGGCTGGTAGTGTGCCTCGGTGGTAGGGTGCTGCCTATCATGTGAGAGGCCTTGGTATCTACCCTAGTATTACCCAAAACACAAGCACACAGAACTCATTCTATTCCCAGAGTATATTAGTTAGTCTTCTAGAGGAATAGAACTGGTATAATGAATATACATTAAAAGGGGGTTATCTAATTTATATGATGTGGTTGGGTCAGCAACCAATGTGTCTCACACAAGAGAAGCCATGAATCTATTGCCAGAGAACACTCCGTTCTCCTGAATTCATCGGCCCTGAGTCAGTTATGTAGTTCTTCTTATGGAAGATTTTATCTTGCATCAGAACTGTGGAATGGAGAGAGCCCGGTTTGTTTGACCGAGTCTTGGACAGTTGAGCCTGGCATCCTTTTTCTTCCAATCCCAGAGGAGGCTGCCTGGCTTCCTGGAATCCACTCTGCAGGTCTAGGAGCTGTGTGGTAGGTATGAGAGAGCAGGCACTCTCAGTGAGACCCACGGTCCTCACGGCACAGCGTCTTGTCACTGGATTGCCACTGCCAGCTCTTGAACCCTTTTTCTTATCAGAACTTTTACTTCCTCTGGGGCCAGTGTTCATGAATTAACCGAACCTCTGGGAGTGACTCCCTTTCAACAGCTTGTCTCTCTTAAAGAACAAAAAAGAAAAAAGCTTGGTGTTAAAATAGTCTGTGCCCCTCTATTTTATCATGTCTATGGTGTCTGTGTCCAGAGCCGTCAGAATCGTGCCGTTCAGTTTTCCTCTTCCTGCTTTTCCTGTAGCTTTCTGGCGGTTACTGGGTGTTGATCCTTAACCTCACAGTAGGCCATGTGTTGACCTTCAAATGCTTGTCTGTTTGTATTTTATTTTGAGACAAGATCTCAATGGATAGTCTGTGCTCACCATGCTTGAACTCACTATGTAGCCCAGGCTGGCCTGAAGCTTGAGGTCCTCTTGCCTCAGACTCTGCATCCTGTATATAACAGGCTTGTACATATCCCAAGCTCCAGTACATGTTTGAGGGTTGCCTGTAGGGGGCTGGCTTAGTTTTCCTTGCCTAGCTTTACTGGTTAGCAATCTGTCTAAGGGGAAGAGGTGAGGCTACCAACACCTATCCTGCATGGGTTCCTCAGCCCTCCACTGTGGAGTGTGTTCTCAACACAGAGACTGAATAAAAGAGGCGCCTGTTCTGTCTGATACATACAGGTTGCCTGCTGGGCTGGGCGGTAGTTCTGGGTGTGCGCAGAGGCTTCACACAGCTTCTTCTTGGTCCAGCTGTGCTCTCTGGAAGTCGCTCCAGTCTTCATGGGTGGCTCTAAGATGCTACAGCTGTGATTAGCCTTCAGACAAGAGACTGTTGCTTCTGTGTCTGTGTCTTCAGTCTACCCCTTCATTCCTCCTGTGGCTCCCTTCCTCTGTGGTTTTGGATTGGTCAGTTTAGGGTGAAATTCCCAAACTCTCATTTGCTCCCACTTAACCCGGGCAAGTGATGCTGTAGGTGAGTGGTTCCCAACCTTCCTAACGCTGTGACCCTTTAATACAGTTCCTCATGTTGTGGTGACCCCCAATCATAAAACTATTTTTGTTGCTACTTCATAACTGTAATTTTGCTACTATTATGAGTTGTAATGCAAATATCTGAGTTTTCTGATGGTCTTCTAGACTTACTTTCCATCTGTAAAATGACTGTAACCACAGAACCCAATTTGCCATTCTTTTTGAAAATTAAAAGACACACTACATATAAAATACCATGTATCTAGGGCATAGTAGGCCACCAGCCGTTGTAGGAACGTTTGTTTTGAGTCAGGCAGAATGCTTCTGTCGTGAGAATCTGTGCAGTCACTGATGCAGAGGACTCAGGTGTATTTTATACAAGTAGTTCAGAAGGACACGCTCATCCCTCGCATCCCCCCTGGCTGTCTGCAAGGTATTTGCTGCCACTCAGTCTGCACAGTGCTATTTTAAACCAGGATCAACTGGCTCTGGAAATGGTCTGGGTGATTTTTCAGCCTGCTCCTTTCAATAGGGAAAATGTTTTATTGTTATTGCTTAAGTGGGTGTGGTGTATGTGCACACATGTGTACAGGTGTGTACACCTATGTGTGCAGTTGAGGAGGAGGAGATTGGGTGTCCTGCTCTATATCATGCTCTATCATGCTCTATCATGCTCTATCATGCTCTCCCTTACTTCCTTCATGTAGGGTCTCCTCACTGAGCTCAGCAGTGCAGGGCTGGCAGGTAGCCTGCCGTGCCAATCCTCCAGTCTCTGCCCTGCTCCCCGACCCCCAAGGGGGTGGTTACAGGTGTGTGTGACCATGCTTAGCTTTTTATGGATGTAGGTGCTGGGGATTTGAATTCAGGCCTGAATGCTTGGTAGCAAGCCCATCCACCTGCTGAGTCATCTCTCCCTAGGCCCAAGCGTGTTGCTTTTGAAAACGCTTTGTTACCTGTTCTGAGGCAGCTTCTCATACAGCTCATGCTGGCCTCAAACTCGATTTGTAGCTGAGGATGACCTTTACGTCTTGGCTCAGCCTCCTAAGTGTTGGTAGTATGATGTGTATAATTCTGTTTTTTGTTTTGTTTTGTTTGTTTGTTTTTTTGTCTTGCCTCCCAAATGTTGGGATTACATGTGTGTAACACGATGCCTGGCTGAGAAATCTTTTCTTTTTAAACAAAAGACTCAAGTACATTATTGAGAAGTCTGTTTCTGAAGACAGCATTGTACACATCTTCTATCATTTTCATCTCCTTTTTTGCCCTGCAAGGAAGATATTATGGGACAGGCACAAACTTTCTTTCCCTTTCAAGTTACTTGGTAACATTGTTAAATATTCAGTCTCTGGCAGCGGTCTGCATTGAAGGGCTTGATTTTCCAGCAGCAGCAGCGGCCTGGTGCCTCCTTCCCAATGCTTCCTTCTTCTCAGATTTCAGTTAAGATTATGCTACAGATTAAGATTAAGACTGGGGGCTGGAGAGATGGCTTAGTGGTTTAAGAGCACTGACTATTTGTTCTTCCAGAGCTCCTGAGTTCAATTCCCAGCAAGCACATGGTGGCTCACAACCATTTGTAGGAGGAGCCATGCTCTCTTCTGGTGTCTGAAGACAGCTACAGTGTACCCATATATATAAAATAAATAAATCTTAAAAAAAAAAGGATTAAGACTGTGTTTTGTTTGTTTTTTTTCAGTCTTGGTCTCACTTTAGCCCTGCCTTGCTTGGAACTAGATATGTAGATTAGTCTGGCCTTGAACTCAGATATGCTTGTGCCTGCCCACATCCTGGGTTTTTGGGACAGTGACTTACAGTGTAGCCCTAACTGGCCTTAAACTAGTTGTATAGTTTTGAAAAGCAATACTGGCCTGAAACTCATGATCCTCCTGCCTCAGCCTTCCAAGTGCTTAGGGGATATATGCCACGATGCCTGGCTAGCATTCTGCTTTAACAAGCAGTTATTCAGGTAATTCAGATGCCTGCTAAAGTTTGCAACGTTGTTAGCTTCGTTAGGGAGGCCAGCTCCAGTAAAAGACATAAGCCTGACAATCACAGTCTACAGAGTGCAGAGCTTCAAACCTGTTTAGGAAAACTGACTAGGTTGGTCTGCGATGTCTATCACGCTTCCATGTGCATGTGTGCATGTGCTCGCTGGACCTGTGTTCCTGCATATGTGTTGCTTTGATTAGTCCTTGTGATTTGGGGGTGGGGGGAGTTAGGGGAGTCTCCTTATCAAACAGCACACTCATGAAGATTCAATCCCCAGCACCCTTTGGTGGGGAGAACAGAAACCATTGGAAGTGACTTCTATGTCTGCACCCTGCAGGATGCTGTGAGGCCAGGGCTGTATCTAGGGCTTCTCCGCATTGAGCATCATTTTCTTTGCCTGGATCCTTAGCTTCATGAGTTTCTGTCTTTTTTTTTTTTTTTTTTTTTTTAAGGATAGAATCTATCTTGTCTTAAATCTGATTCTGTCCTTCAGCAGCTCACACAGAGGCTGCCTCTGGTCTACTATCTTATCTGGAAGTCTCCACAGCTCCTTTCAGAGTTGGCTGTTTTCTTGTCTAGAAATAGAATCTTACAATGTAGGCGGACTCGAACTCACTGTATGTCCCAAGCTGGTGGAAAGACACAGTAATCCTCCAGCTTTAGCCACCTGTGTGCTGGGACTACGGATGGTGAGCCACCATACTTGGCTAGAGACTTTCTTTTCTTTTTTTGGAGACAGGGTTTCTCTTTATAGCCCTGGCTGTCCTGGAACTCACTTTGTAGACCAGGCTGGCCTCGAACTCAGAGATCCACCTGCTTCTGCTTCCTGAGTGCTGGGATTGAAGGCGTGCGCCACCACTCCCTGCTTTGCCTAGAAACTTTTAACAGTGTTTGAACCTGAACCTCCTCATTCTGGCTTTTCTGGTTGGGCTGGGAGCGGGGTTCACTTGACCATAGGGGGCAAGTGTGTGTGGACCAACCGCAGCCAGCCCCACTCACTCCCTGACATGTCTATTGGATCAGAACCTTTCCCATCTTCTTGTTTGGCGTTTGTAACAAAATTGGGAAGAGAACCCAAGACACCGACATCAAAGCTCTTGCATATCCAGACCCATGAGGTGTGTAGGAGGCTGGAGTTAGATGATATCACTGCACTGCTGCGTTGAAAATGGTAATGCTCAACTTAGCCAAAGGCCTTCAAAGAAGGCATCCATCAACAGTGTTTCCAGTTTCCTCCAGGCCCACCTGAATCAAGTTGCTGATGTGGCTCCCAGCCTTCTACTTCCTCTTCTGTTTACTTCTGTGGTACCCTTATGTGAGAGCTCTGTGATCTGAGGCAATCCCTGGGTGTCACTGTTCCTTCCTACTGGGAGAGACTGGAATATGCAAGTGACCCACTGAGCTTGATGTGCTCAGTAATCCCACCACTTCGGAGGTGGAGGGAGGAGGATTAGAAGCTCAGAATCATCTTCAGCTACATAGTGAGTTCTAGACCTTCCCATTCCAGGCTACGTGGAATCCTTTCTACACAAACAAAACAATGAACGAACATGCAAACAGAGAAACAAATAAGATAGAGGGAAGGCCGGTGGTCTTTGCAGCCCATGTTTGGCTTACTCAGAGCAAGGACAGTCAGAACTACTCTTTACCTGTGAGCACTGCTCTGTGAAGGGGCTGGGGTTAGAGGTAACTCAGTGAATGGCACTGTGCTCATGGAGCATAGGTGAAGCCTAGGGATGGAGCCGCAAGCTGTTCATTTCAGCTGTTAATACTTTACCAAAGGATATCACCTAGGGCATATTTCAGGAAGGCTGGATGAGAACAAAGAGCCCCACTGACAGTATCCGTTCTTGAAGTCCAGGGCTTTGGCATTCTTTAGGTGTGAGGCTGCTCTTGCCTGTGAAGACCCTCACCCCTGAATCCTCCAGTTGGATTCTCTCTTTCTGTTCCTGCCAAAATGTATTGATAGGAACCATATCCTATGGGGAATGCGATCTCTTGTGTCTTACAAACAGAACAACAGCAACTAAACGAACAAACCAGCATCTGATATACAGGGAGAACAGAACGGATTTCAGTCTATGGTTCATCTTATAAAACTCTAGTAAGCCTAAAGGGATAGCTTTCTAGTTGGAATGGTTGACATATATTCTCCTGTTGGCTGGTACCTCCCATCTCCTGGTTTGCCATTTCTTTTCTCTCTCTCTTTCCCTTTAAAGCCAGAGAACACACAAGCCTAGAAGCCTTTGTATGCAGCCAAGTCTGGGTTCTTCCACATAAGTTTGTCAAAGCTGGTGAGGGGACATGCAGAGTGTTCCGCCTGGCTGCTCAGGTGTGAGTGAGTTGGCCAAGACCCACCAGAAAACATCTGGGCTTGTGTTTAGGACCTGTTTTTAGGGCCAGCCTAAGCAAAACAAAACAAACAAACAAACAAAAAAACAAAAAATCCAAAACAGGTTCTAGCTAATGGTGCAACAAAGATAGATCTGTGTTCTCAAAACATTATCTCTGAGGATGAAGCTACTGAGAACCTCAGGAGTTTTTCCTTTTTTCCTTTTTTCCTTTTTGAGACTCTTATGTAGCCCAGGCTGGCTTCGTAACTGCCTACGTAGCCCCAAATGAGCTGCTGATCGACAACTGCTTCAATGACAGGTGTGCAGCAGCAGGCCGGGCCCCACAACAGTCGATTGTATTTCCTTATCTAGTGTTTTGGTCCTAATGATGGTCTTCTCATGACATGCAAATCTTGTTTGCCCAGTAAAAGACGGAGACCTGGACTATGAAGATCAAACCCAAACTGGTTTGGCAGGGCCTTGGAGAGTCTCTGCTCAGCAGCCACATCTGATGAAGCACAATTTTAATTAGCTCTATAAAGCAAGATGCAGGATTGATAAGAGAGACTAGAAGGGAGGACTGTCAGCTGCACACAGCTGCCCGTGGAAGCCTTTGAACCAGCCTGCTTCAGTCATTATAGCCAGAAGGCCATTAGGGGCTTGTGGATGGGACCGTCTGAGTTCTGTTTTCCATCACGTTCAGTTCCTAACCCTGAAGGTTCCTGAGGCTAAAGGAGCAAGCACATCTTCTCCTGGCCCTCCACGTGGGTGGCACTGTGTTCCTGCCACTGTGGCCTTAGGACAGTGAGTCATAGCACAGTAGGTAAGGCGCTCCTCCTGTTTCCTCTTCTGCTCTGCATTTGAGAGAGCAATTTATTTCCTGCTTGGGAAGGCTTGATCTCATCTTTTACATAACACACACACACACACACACACACACACACACACAGCAGGATATCAGATGGACTTTCACCTCAGCTCCAGCTCAACAGGATAGTCTTCCTCTTTTGTGAGAGACGTTGTCTTTGCCAGGATTTCTAATGCAAAGGTTTATTTTAGCTTCCAGTTCTACATATCAGCTCATCGACCTAGGAGTCAGGGTGGGAACCCAGAGTCAGGAACTGAAACAGAAGCCAGAATGGAAGAGTGCTGCTTACTGACTGGCTCAGTTTGTTTTTTGTATACTCCAGGGACCCTTCCGCATCAATTACCTCTCAGGCTTGTCTACAGGCTAATCGTCACCCCCTCCCTCCCTCCCTCCCTCCCTCCCTTCCTCCCTCCCTCCCTCCCTCCCTCCCTCCCCTCCCCTCCCCTCCCCCCTTTCCTTCCTTCTCTCATATTTCCCCTTGTATTACATCCCAACCTGCAGTTTCCTCTTCTCCCTTCCTCACAGTGCCCCCTTGCCCCCCAATTCACTCCTCTATTTCTCTTCAGAAAAGGGCAGGCCTCCCAGGGATAGCAACAAAGCATGTCATATCAAGTCGCAGTAATATAGACAAATCTTATAGAGGCATTTTCTCAATTGAAGTTCCTTCTCTGATAATCCCCTGCTTGTATCAAGTTGTCAGAACAAACAGCAAACAAACATAAAAAAAAACAAAAGAAAGCAAAACAAAAAACCTAGTCAGTACAAATATTTGTGCCAATTAAGTGAAATACTTTTTTCTTATGTTTTCAGTACTGACCCTTCATTTCTTTTTTGTGTGAATGTGTGTTTGTAGACATGAAGGGTATTTTGTATCCCAGGCTAGACTTGAACTAGCGATTCACAGGTCTCAGCTCTTGAAATGCTGAGCTTGTTTGAGCCACTCTATGTCTAGCTTTATTTTCTTTATTCAGCTTTTCATTGCATTTGTTACTCGTGGGTATGTGTGCGCATGTGGTGTGTCCACGGCGTGTGTGTAGAGGGCACGGGACAAGTAGGAGTGGAGTGAGTTCTCTCCCTCCACCATGTGTGTTCTGGGGATCAAACTCAAGTGGTCAGGTGACAAAACCTGGTCCTGGATGACACACTGAGATAATCTCACCAGCAACCCCCACCCCACACACCCCCTTTTTTTGAGACAGGATCACATGTGACCTAAATTGGCCTTGAAGTTAGTATACAGCTGACCCTGAACATCCAATCTTCCTGCTTCTACCTCCCGAGGGTTTGGGCTTACAGCATGCATAGTCAAGCTCAGTTTTCTTCAGTGCTTGGGACCACGCCGAGGGCTTGTTAGCGCTGGGCAAACACTTTTACAATTGTGCTGTGTGTCTAGTCTTTTTTTTTTTTTTAAATGGGAATTCATGTATTGCAGGCTGGCCTAAACCCCTTTATAGCCTAGGATGACCTTGAACCCCTAATCCTCCTGCCTTATCTCAGAAATGCTGAGATACCGGTCGGGCCTTGGCTCTGCAATACTGATTATTTTTAATGAGTAAACTTATTACCTGAGGTTCATTTAGTTGTTGAGAAAACCAGGAAAGACTTGATTTCCTGCTGGTGCCTGAAGCCTGTGAAGCAGAAACTTCTGTGGCTCCAGGTAGAGGCTCATTTCAGACTTCAGTGGTGTCTCCACCATTCCGTCCTCAGCACCTTCTCCATCCAGTGCAGGGATGCTCTGCATCTCCTGAAGCCCTGCTTCGTATGTCACATACCAGCATGTCCCGAGGACCTCAGAAAGCTGACAGACAGGCTATGGCTGTGGTGTTTTATCCTCTATGCAAAGGAGTAGTATGTTTATGAGATTTTGGGCCGTCGTCATGTTTGTCTGTGACATTTTATAAATCAACCACCTGGGGAAAAATGTGAGGAAGGCCCATCCATCCGTCCATCCATTCATTCTGTTCTTTGGGAAGATTATTGAAGTGTATCATTAAAAATTATTGTAGTGGGAATGGTGGTACATGACTGTAGTCCCAGTACTAGAGAGGTGGAGACAAGATCAGAATTTCGAGGCTAGCCTGGGCTACATAGGAGGTTTGAATTGAGCCTATCCTGTATTACCTGAGACTATGTATATGTTTTACTTATTATTTAATATTGAGTATTTTGTATATGCAGAGAAGCTGTGTGCTGCACAATAAAGGAGGAACACGGTGACTTAGAATGGCTCGGTTTTAGGTCAAACAATGAAGTCCTTTTCCCGGGACTGTCTTCATTGGCTTGTCACATAAGATATCACCCTTTATATTGTAACTGTTAAAAGATACTTTAAACAATTCTGCTTAAAAGACCTTGAGGAACAGGGCTGAGAAAGGTTTTGATTATAGATTCCGTCTTGCCTGTGATGTGCGGTGCTGAGTAGCCTTTACACAGTGAAGGGCTGTCATGGAGGACTGGATTTGTTATCTGTGGGGGCAATGGGTGGAGGATATGGAGAAACGGGTCATGGCTAAGAAGGACCCTAACAGTGGTCCAAGCTGTCTAGTCATAGGATGCTGATGGGCAGGAGAGGGGACGAGCTCCCAACAGCCGCACAGTGTCACTTAGCTATTGTTTGCCCTGCACATGGCTTCTCAGTGGATATTGTCAGGGCATTCGGGTGTGCAATACTTTCTGGATTCACAATTTTCATTGCTTATTCATCGAATTACTTCACAGTTTTACCATTAAAAACTTAAAAAGTAGGGCTGGAGAGATGGCTCAGAGCTTAAGTCTGTTTACCACTAAACAGAGGACCTGGGTTCAGTTGCCAGCATCTACATGCAGTGGCTCACAACCACCTGTCATTCGGATCTGATGCCCTCTTGCCACCACACACACAGTGCACATAAACTCACTGTGGCACACAGACATGCATATAAGCAAAAACAATGAAGATATTAATAAGGATCCCTTACAGCTTCCCTTTGTGCTGTCTGACAATGCAGATCCTAAGAACGGTGCCATCCTCAATGTTGGCTCCCCTGGTTCCGTGCTGCTGTGGTTGAGCGTGCTTCACTTTGACATTGAATGGAATGAGGAAGTTTGCTCCGGGCTCTCTGCTGGATTTGCCACATTTTGTTCTGGTAGAGATGAGAGAAAACATCTTGGATGGATTAGGCAGGGTTTGCTTTTTGCTTTCCTTCTCATTTTTAAATGACAGGGTCTCCCGTAGTCCAGGCCAGCTGGCCTCAAACTCACTGCATAGCTGAGGATGACCTTGCCTTTTTTTTTTTTTTTGATGTAGTCTCTACCTCCTGAGTGCTGGGATTTTAGGAGTGTGCTGCCACAGCCCGCTCGTGTTGTGCTGTCGATGGAATCCAGGGCTTCGTCTAGACCAGCACTGTAACACCCTAATCATATCTTCAGCCTTTGAATTTACCTTTGTGAATCTTAGATGAGAAGAACCCTCTGCCTGCTCTTTGGGTGGCGGAAAGCTGTGGCTGTTGTGTGCTTCTCTACAAAGGAAGGTTACAAAGACATCTAAAAAGACATTGTGGTGTCTGTCAAGGGTTTGGTAGTAGGACCCAGGGGGATTAATACTGTGATTATTAAAGCATCTTTCTTTCAGGCCTGAAATTTTAGTCAGCAGTGTTGTGGTGGAAAAGACTCCTTTTAGGGTTGTTTGGAAGTTAAGAGGAAGTAGGTCCTTTAGGATTTCAGAACAGGATGAAAAGCTAAATCAATAACTATGTTTATTATTTCTTTTCATTGCTACATTGAAATAATGAACAGAACTTCAACTTATGGAAGGAGAGGTTTATTTTGGCCCCTGGTTTGAGAAGATACAGTCCGTCACAGCAGGGAAAGCCTGGTCCAGGCCTGTGAGGCACCCGCACGGTTATCTGTAGTCAGGAATCAGAAAAAGTAGAAGCTGGCGCACTGCTGGCTTTCTCCTTTCTCCCTTTACTCAGTTCAGGACCTTCCCTAGCTGCTGACACAGTGCCGCCTATATTCAGGGTGGGCCCTCCTTCCTCAGTTAATCTACTCCGGACATGCTTCATCAGAGACATCCACAAGTGTGTCTCCTAGGCAACTCTAAATCCAAGCAGGTTGTTGATAGAGATAACTCATCACAGTAGTGCAAATAGAACCTTTGTTAGTTCTTACTCCTTGATTTTTCAATATAATTTTTATATTCTAGATTTCATCATTCTATTAATTGCCAAGAATCTCACTAAATAGATGACAGTAATAGCAAGTGGCTCAAACACTTAGTACATTCCAAATGACCTTTGTTTGTTTTTGAGACATGGTCTCTCTATGTAGCTCTGGAACTTGCTGAATAGATCAGGTTGGCATTGAAATCAGAGAGAGCCACTTGCCTCTACTGGATGTGCTCTTAAGCATGGTGGCCCATCCATTTCTGTCAGCCCTGGGAGGAGGATTAAGAATTCAAGGCCTGGGGCTGGAGAGATGACTCAGCCAGTTAAGAGCACTGGATATTCTTCTAGAGATACTCAGTTCAATTTCCAGCAACTACATGGTGGCTCACAACCATCTGTAATGGTATCTGATACCCTCTCCCTGCATGTACACAGAACACTGTGTATGTATATATGTATGTATGTATGTATGTATATATATGAGTTCAAAGCTTTCCCACCCCACATTTTAAGTTGTATTTCATTGGGTTGTTGAATATTTCTTCAAAATCTTTTTTTTTTTTTTTTTTTTTTTTTTGGTTTTTCGAGACAGGGTTTCTCTGTGTAGCCCTGGCTGTCCTGGCACTCACTTTGTAGACCAGGCTGGCCTCGAACTCAGAAATCCGCCTGTCTCTGAGTTTTCTGAGTGCTGGGATTAAAGGCGTGCGCCACCACGCCCGGCTTATTTCTTCAAAATCTTAAAAAAAAAATTTCTTTTACTTTTTGAGATTATAATTATATAATTTCCTTCTTCCTTTTTCTCCCTCTAACCCCTTTACATACTCCTCCTTGATCTCTTTCAGATTCATGGCCTTTTAAAAAATTGTTATTCCATATATACATCTATCAGCACATGTGTAAGTGTGTGCACACACACATAACACACACACACACTCACTCCTAAAAACATGAATATAGCTTACTCAGTCTGCATAATGTTACTTGTATGTATGTTTTCAGGGCTGACTATTGGCATTGGAAAACAACTGGTGTGCTCTAATCTGGGGAAGACGATTCTCCAACTCCCAGCATTCTTTAGTTGCCTGTAGTGCTTTGTGTAGGATTCAGCCCTTGTGGACTTTACTCTGTCCACTTTAGCATGTCTGTTATTGTCCTTGTTAGGCTCCTGTATAATAGAAATATTGGTGAGACATTACTGGGAGACACTGTCTTATACCAAACTCCCAGATCTCAGGCTCTTACAGTCTTTCTGCTCCTTCTACAATCTTCTCTGAGTGATAGGTGGGGGAATTCCCTTATAGATAAAATTTGGACTGAGCTCCACAGATCTGTATTTTGGTTGGTTATGGAATGCTGACAATCTTTTATTCTCCAGTTGTTTTGGTAGCTGACCCCTCTCAGCTGAGATTGAATGAAATAATGTGATACAGTGTTTCTCTCCCATGAATTGAGAAAGAACAGGCATCTCTGTGAATATGTAACTGATGTACAACTGGACAGTAGGGTAGTCCCATGACTGCCATCTTCACTGCAAACATAATAAGTTCATTGAACATAAACACACATATGTATATGTACATATTTATATATGTACATATGCATATATATGATTTAAAAATTATTTATTATGTACAGCATTTTTCCTGGATGTATATCTGCATGCCAGAAGAGAGCACCAGATCTCATTATAGATGGTTTTGATCCACCATGTGGTTGCTGGGAATTGAACTCAGGATCCCTGGAAGAGTAGATAGTGTTATTAACCTCTGAGCCATCTCTTCAGCCCCAGCATATCTATGTTTTTTAAAGCTATGTCTCAATAGTTCAGGCCAGGCTCAAATTGGTGATTCTCATGTCTCAGCTTCCTCAGTGTTGTTATGTGCCACCATGTCTGATCCAAGAACATTTTTTTAACACAGGAAATTATCATTAATCATTGTACAATCTAAAACAAGGCATGGTAGTACATGCTGTATGTACTGGGGAGGTTAAAGTTGTTGGAGGATTGTAAATTCTAGGCTATGTAGTGAAATTTTGTCTTAAAAAAAATCCATAGGCAAAATCCCCCAAACAAACAAAACAATTTCTCCAAACCTTTACAGCGAACTGATCTAGTAGTATATTGAGTATATAATTAAGTGACAATGGTTGTCTTCAGGGTCCAGATGATCTCCTCATGTATGCTGAGCCCCCTCAGCCACAGCTCCATGCCCACTCCTGGCCCTGTGACTGCCTTTCTACTTTCAGCCTCTAAGGTGCACTGACTCGACACTTCGAGAAGCAGAATCATGGGATATTTGTCCTTTTGTGTCTGGCACTGTATTTGCTTTTATCTTTAATTTTCCTTGTATTGTGTATTGAGAGATGGTCTTGCAATGTAGCCCAGTCTGACCTAGAATTTGTGGTCATCCTCCAGCCTCTGCATTGCCTCCACACATGGTTGCAGTATGTTTTCACGGTTGATCCCAGCATGTATCAGAAAGTTCATTCTTTTAAAGGCTAAATAATATTCTGTTTATGTACGTGTTTTCCCTCCTATTTTTATTTTAATGTTGTGCATGTATGTCTATACGATGTGTGTGGTGGTACGTGCATACATGGTGCACATGCGTGTGCGAATGGCTCGCAGAGTGTAGTGTTCAGCTCTCTCCTTCCACCTGTTGAGTTCCGAGGCTGGCTTGACAAACACCTTGGTGGCTGACCCTTCTTGCGGCTCTACATAATTTTTGGCTGTTGTTCATTCATTTTGGTGGATACAGACTGCTTCCTCCTGTGGCAGTGTGGACAGTGCTGGGAGCTCTCAGCTCCGTTCCCATTTACTAAGGAGCTGCTGTATCATTCCTGAACACTAGGGGTCCTGCTAGAGAATCCTCTAGGCTGGGTCCTGCCCCATTCATTTTTAGAACTTAGCAACAGTAACCATGTTTGTGAGAAATGTCCTTATACTTATCAGTCACTTGGAATTTTCAACTAAAGACAAGAACAGAGTGTCCTTTGGTCATGTGTTTTTTTGTTTTAATTGTTTTTTAATCATGAAACTCTCTGTGTGTTCCTTGCATGTCAGTGTTAGGGTACTTGTGGATCCCCCACTCTCTTTCACCTGATTTGTGTTCTTCTGTGTTTGATCACTTTTTTGTGTCTTCCATAGCATTTGAGATATTGATTAGATATATATATATATACCGCATAGCTCTAAGCCATAAAAACAGATCCACTTACAATGCTTGGTTTTGCTTTGCTACATTTAAGATCTGATGCCATCTCTTAATTTGTTTTGGCTACAGTAGGGGAAGTATTCCTGCTATTAAAAATAAATATTAAGAAGATAGTCAACAGAGAGAAGTATTTAGACAGCAGGGACCAGCTTCCGCATGGAGTCCAAATAGTGTGGGAAGAGGATTCTATTATTAGATAGCTCTGCGCTACCTTGTCCTCAATTTGTTTATATACTTACTGTTTTTCCTTGCTGGAAGCTTACAAAGATGCAGCTTTTTTCCTCTGGATCTTAAATTTTTTTTTTAGATATATTCATATTATTTTATGTGTGAAAGTTTTGCTTGCACGTATGTATGTGTACCACATTTGTACTCGTACCTAAAAAGTCAAAAGAAGGCATTGGATCCCCTGGAACTGGAGCTACAGATGATTATGGGCTGCCATGTGGATGCTGGGAATTGAACATCAGTGCTCCTAAAGAGCCACAGGTGCTTTGACCACTGAGCTAACGCTCTAGCCTCCCCAACCCCTCTTCCCCCCTACCCCCTGACAAAATCTGACTGTGAAGTCCATTTGGCATGGAACTTGTAGCAATCCATCTGCCTCTGCTTCTTGAGTGTTTGAATTACAGGCATGTGCTACTGTATGTGGCTTAAATTTTTAGTTTAAAGTATTTCTTTGACAGATGAGGGGTGAGTGAAAGGTGGATTATAGAACTTGCTGGTTTTGTTTTTATTAGACATTGAGAATTTTCACTACTTGAGTTAGAATGATGTCTACTTATTAGCCAGGCATGGTGACACATGGCTGTAATCTTGACACTTGCTGGTGGAAGGGAGGAGATTAGGGATTAAAAGCCAGCCTGGTCTACATAGTACTTGTTTCACAGAATGAAAGTAAGTGTGAGTGTGAGTGTGTGAGTGTGAGTGTGTGTGTGTATCCACTTATTAAAGCATATATGCAGGCAGCTGTGGGTGTTGGCTTTCTAACACACAATGATAAGACCTTAACGGGGTAGTCACTGGTTAGGCTCTGGCTAAAATGACTTGTTAAGTTCCCTATTTCACATTGCTGTAAGATTTACTCTTCTAAACAAAAGTATCAGTGATTGCTTTTTGGGTTCGTTCATTTCCCCAAGGGAACAGGAGTTCTTATTTCTTATCTTTGGGTGGTTAACTGTTGGTCATAGCTGATCTGCTACTGTTTTTGTAGGACTTAAGCTGAAATTGCAGTTGGCATGAGACCAGTGTTCTCTCCACTCTCCTTGATGGACCTGGGGAGCTTTTATTAGTTGCCGGCCACACAAAGTTTTCCAGGACAGTGTGGCACAGCCTTCCCCTCTAAAACGGAACAGGTGGAAAACACATTAGTTTTGTTTCCTAAAGAAAAAAAAGAAAATCCAGGGCTAGGTAGAGGGTGGGAGAGTAAAGCATTTGCTGTGAGGACTTGGGGGCCATAGTTCAGATCCCCAGCACCCACACAAATACCGTGGGGTGATGACCTACCTGTAATCCCAGTCTTGGGAGGTCAAGACTGGGCATTGTCACAGTAAGCTGGCCAGCCCGAATAGCTGAATTGGTGCATTCCGGATTCAAGTGAGAGACCCTGTGTTAATGAATAACAGCGGAGATGGATGATTAGGAAGACCAATATCAACGTTTAGTCTCCATATGCATACATGTACACATGACTGCATCTTCATACACACATATGCTCCCACACACACTCATGCTACACACAAGCATGCATGCAAAAAAACATTGAGAATCTTCAAGGTATGGGACTGAAGGTTATGGTATTGATGTCAGTCAAATGAAAGCAAAGTCCATTTCCTTTGGCAGGACTTTATCCAGGGGCTCCTCAGGTGGAAGCTTCCACAGGGCTCAGGAATCTTAGCCAGTACCAGAGTCAACATTACTGTTTTATGTGTGTTTGTGTGTGTGTGTCCATCTCCTGAATGTGGATGCTTGTATACACACTATGGAGATAATAAGAGATCAGGTTTGAGTATCATTTCTAAGTAATTATCCACCTTATTTTTTCCATTTTTTTATTCTTTGTTAGTTTCATACATGTATATGACAGAGTTGTGTTTGTTCCCATCTCCCCTCCGCCTCCCTCTTGGACTTGTCTTCTTCATTGATCTTCCTCCTCCTTTCATGTCTTTTTAATGTGTGGCTCACTGAACAAGAAGTTTCTTGCTGGAACCCAGGGCTCACAAATTCAGCTCACCTTCTGAAAGCACTTTTCAGATAGGCTAGGCTGGCTAGCATGCCCTGAAGATTCTCTTTTCTCTGTCTTCCCATGCCTTGGATTACAAATGCCCAGCACAACACCCTACTCACCTTTTGATGTGGGTGCTGGGGATTGAACTCAGATCCTCAGGCTTGATTGGCAAGAGCTCTTTATTAACTGAGCTGTCTTCTCAGCCTCTGTTTCTACTATTGGGTTTTTGAGACAGGATCCCATATAGCTGAGCCTGGCCTTGAACTGGCTATGTACCAGCTGAGAATGGCCTTGAATTCCTGGTTCCTCATCCTGAGTGAGCATAAAGGAGAGGTGAGGCACACATACTTGGCTGTAGGCAGGCATGGAATTGTCAGAATGAGTTCCTTTGCACTGCATCCATTTCCCTTTAAAGCTCAGCTTTATTAAGGTTGACTCCTCTGCTGTGTAAGCCACAACTCAGCGAGTACCAGCACACTTGCAGGCATGGACATCCACCACCCTAGTCTATTTGTTTTGCTCCCTACATGAAGCCCTATGTCCTTCAGCCCTCGCCCCATCCTCTTTTCTCAACATGGGGCCAATGCTGATCTACTTCCTGACTTTATGCATGCGCCTGTCTTAGATATTTTATGTTAATGGTTTATATAATATAGTAAGTGGCTTGTTGTGGCTGATATATGTCACTTAGCCTTATGTTTCAAGGTTCTTTCATGTTATAATAGCATGCTTTTTCATGGCAAAATAATATTTCATGTGTGGATAACGCACACTTTGCATATTGACTTATCTGTTGATGGATAGTTCAGTTGTTTTCTCCTTTTGGATTTGAGGGTCATCCTGCTGTGAGTGTTTAGAAGCTTTTTCCTGGGGCCAGTGGCTCAGTGGGTAAAGGTTCTTGTTGCCAAGACGTGTGGTGTGAGTTCAATCCCTCCGATTCACATGGTGAACGGAGAGAACTGACTCCTACAGATTGTCCTCTGGCATCCACATATATGCCTGGTCGTACGTGTCTCCCTCTGTACCTTAATAGATATGTAGAAAGAAAGCTGCTTATTCACCATCTAAATAGGCTCATCTCTCAGATGGAAACTGTCGTACTAGAGTAATGTAGAAGGTCAAGGGGCTACAGAGTGTGAAAGAGGGAACACAGCCCACCCACAGTTAGGAGCTCAGGAGGCTACTGCTGACATGGGCTGAGAATTCCCATCAACTGAAACTTCACAGTCACATAAAAGCTTTTCTGTAAGTACCATCCACTAAGAGGTCATGACATCCACTCAGCCATGGCCAGCCTTTTCGGGACGTGAGCTAAAATGGGAGAATAGCTGTGCTTGTGTTTGGTGGTGGGGATGAGTGGGGCGGGGGTTGGGGGGAATCTAATCCTGTTAGTGCTGTGTGAGGAGGTAGGGCATATAGTGGAAGATGTGTTCTGTCCTGTGGGTCTCAGCCAAAGCAGTGTGCGAACTGCTGTTCTGGGGGTTGTTGGGGACGAACACTGGATGAGCCCTTTGGAACTTAAAACTTCCACTCGAAGACAAAGGGGCCCAGGATGAGAAATGGATGAGTCAGGAATTTGGAGCTCCTTTGAAAACGACAGTCTGTGACCTTTGTGTATATGAGTTTTAAGACAGGATCTCTCTGTATACTACAGGCTTGTTTGGAACTCCTGGTTGAAGCCACCCTCCTTCCTTGTCTGCTGGGCTGCCAGGGTTACAGGCTTAGTTCTCCATGTCTGACTGGAAGAAGATGGGTTGTAAAGGGCTCAGCAAAGGCTGCCAATTCCTTAGAAACCCAAAAGCCCAGGAGTAAAAGCTCCATGTGTTCCTAAGACTGTGTGATATGGAGCAGAAAGACAGTTTTGATCGAAGGCCTGCAATAGCTTGCAGTCCTATCTCCACTTCCACCTTGAGAATGGGGCTTCCTTCCTATCTTCCAGAAAGTTCTATGGCTATATTGTGAAGCAGTAAACTACTAGCTACTGACTCCACTCCCCAATCCTTCCGTACCCAAGGGATGAAGTATGCCCCACCAAAGATGGTTCAGTGATTCTAAGATACGTTAGGGAAGGATGAAGGGGCTTGTGATCTCAGAGGGCTGAGAATTGTGTTGTGAAAAGCTGTCTGTCTCCAGAGCAGTGATCCTCATCCTTCCTAATTCTGTTATCCCCTTAATACAGTTCCTTATGTTGTAGTGGCCCCCAAGCATAAAATTGTTACTTATTATGGTATTTTCTACTGTTATGAATCCTAATGAGAATATCTGATATTCAGGATGGTCTTAGGTGACCCCTGTGAAAGTATCATTTTGAACCCCCCCCCCAAAAAAAAAAGGGGGTTGGTTACAACCTACAGGTTGAGAACCAGTATTCTAGAAGATTGCAGAAGATACTACCCTCCACCCTCATCTTTGCATCCTGGTCTCTGATTCTGTCTTAGGAGGCGCTGACTAGGCAATAAAGTCACTGGAATTATTGGAGTCAGAGTCTATGCCCTGGCATCACTTACATACTAGACTTAGCCTCAGTCCTCCCTCAATAGGCCAATTAAACAAAACAAGGAAAAGAGAGAGGAAGAAGAATTGTAGGAAGAACAAAATGGTCCAGTGACCCTTCCCAACCACCTTCATCTTCAGGGGCTTCTGATATGTGGTTTATGTTTAAATAGAGAACAAGAGGTATGCATAGCGAGATGGTCAGGTCTCGGCCTGGCTGCTCCCATGACAGACCTGACATTGTTTTAGCTCTTCTGCATGGTGGTCTAACAAGTCCTCAGAACGCCATGAGATCTCTTCCTGGGAGACAAGCTTCTTTCATGGCTGGCGTCAGGTGTCCTTCTTGTCCTCCTCCCAGAATTCCTGGGGAAGTTCCAATTTCTGGGGTCCATTGTTTGATAGCCAACTGAGACAGCCCAAAGGGAGGAGCACTGGGGTCCTTTTGGAATGTCTTCACTCCTGCCTGGATCGTCCATCACACAAAGGAAAGAAAAAACAAAAACATTTCAATCAGATTTTTAGTTACTGAATACATTCTTCCTTTGTTTTGAGACAGAGTCTTATTAAGTAGCTCAGGTTGGCCTCATATTTGTGGCGATCCTCCTGCCTCAGCCTCCTGAGTGCTTGGAATTATAGATGTATGCCACCAAATCTGGCTCAAATACTTTTAGAATAAGGTATTTTGTCACAGTGAGGGTCAAGTTTCTTCTTTGTTCTGTGCCATCTGCACCTCTGAGCTCTGTGGCTTTCTGCAGTGTCCTTAGCAGAGGGTGGGCCCCCCTACTTGTAATGATCCTACTGAAATTCTGCTTAGTGTTAGTCCAAGATTGTGCGCCCCTCCCCCCCCCCCCCCAAAAAAAAAAAAAAAAAAAAAACCAGACCAGGAGCTGTTCGGAGGTTGATATGCTGAGGGTGTTTCTGAGTGTTGGGCCGTCTTCTCTTCCCTCTTCTTCCCTTTTCTCCATTAGGAAAAGGGCCAGCATTGTAAAACATAATCCACCCATTAATGCAGGCAGGCTGAGTTCTGTGAATGTGAACGAGCAAGACTTCCTGAGGGCTGACACCCACCCACAATAAACCAGGAACTTGACAGTTCATTCCCAGTTTGGTTTGTTTTTATTCACATGTGTGGCAAGTCTCAAAAACTGAGAGCACTTGGTTGGAAAAATTCATATTATGAAAGGAAACGCTGTTTTTCTTTTGTTCTTTTTCTTTTCTGGGATAGGGTGCTTCACTCTGTAGTTCAGGATGGTTTGCGGCTCACATTTGCTATAATCCTCCTGCCCAAGCTCTCCCGAATGGTTGAGATTATGTGCCACCATACCTTACTTTGGAGACTGAACAGGTTCTTTATTTGCAATTCTGTCACCCCGCCTAGGGGCGATCTTAGGATTGCCCATCCTGCCCCTTCAAGTGGCTTATTTCTTTTTTTCACTGAGAAGGCATATGGGCCACATTGCAAGGCCATAAATAAGGTTTGTGTTGCTTGAGGAGACTGCTGGCCCCGGCTCTGTAGTGTCCCACCTCTGCCCAGCCTCTGCTTGAAATTTCCTTTGCATGACTCAGTTAAAAAAAAAAAAAAAAAAAAGACAGAAAAATCTAGGGATCAGAGAGAGCCAGTGTGTGGGAGGGAAGGCGATGTTTTCCCTTCTGAGCTGCAAGGGCCATTGTGTGGGTCTTTAGGGAACTGAGCCAGCTTCTCTAGCTGCTTGAGGCCTGGACCTTGGGAATCCCTCCTCCCTCTTCAGTTGGAGTCTTCCCTCTTCAGTTTGGAGTCGTCCCTCTTCACTAGGGAGACACACAGAAGCTCTAGGGTCTCCTGTAATTTTAGCTGGGAATATAAACCAAACAGAATGGAATTTCTTCCTGCTTCATGAGCAAGACTGTGTTCAGGAATGTGGGGACGGTTGAGAGAAACCCAACCAACAGCCATTGCATGAAGGCAGATGGCCACCTATACCCGTGTGTTGGCTAGTGTTATGTCAACTTGATCTAAGCTAGAGTCATCAGAGAGAAGGGAGTCTCAGTCGAGAAAATGTCTCCCTAAGATCAGGCTGCAGCCAAGCCTGTAAGCCATTTTCTTAATTAGCAGCTGATAGGGGAGGGCCCAGCCCATTGTGGGTGGTGCCATCTTGGGCTGGTGGTCCTGGGTTCTATAGGAAAGAAGGCTGAGCAAGCATTGAGGAGCAAGCCAGTAAGCAGCACCCCTCCATGGCCTCTGCATCAGCTCCTGCCTCCAAGTTTTGAGTTTCTGTCCTGACTTTCTTCAGGGATTAACAGTGAAGCCAAATAAATATATCTCTTTCCAAGTTGCTTTTGGTCATAGCGTTTCATCACAACAATATTAACACTAACTTAAACAACCCAGAAAGAGGAAAAGGCCTCTCTCTGGTCCTTTGGCCCTTCCCTTCTGTGCTCGGCCTGCCCAGGGTTATCTCCCTAGCAGGGTAAACAGGAATCCTGGCTCCTGTCCACAGGCCAGGGTCCTCATTGTTTGTTTCCTGCTCAGGATGCTTCTCTTATTATTGCTTTAGCTTTTGAAGACTGAGTCTAAAGTAGCCCAGGTTGGCCTTGAACTCACTGTGGCCGGGCTGACCAGTATCCCACCCCCCCATCTTTCCACATCCTGTACCTTCAGCTTCATAGACTCACATGCCCACTGGCACAAAAAAACAAAAAGGAAAGCAAGCCCACGGTGGTGGCACACACCTGTAATCACAGCACGTGGGAGGTGGAGGCAGAAAGATCAAAAGTTCAAGGTCACCCACATCTTGAAACTCTGCCTTAAAGACCAAACGCAAACAAAGCACTACTCCTGCCCCTCCCAAGGCCTGGCCGCGGTTTCGGTTATACTCTGTAGATCAATGCCCCAGACCACTTCTGATTTTACAATGCTTTGACACTTTTAAAGGCTAAATAAATAAATAACAGCTTGACACGTGAGCACTGCAATGAAATACTTCTTGCCTTTCCAATTCCTCCTTCGTGTCCCTTATTCCCTCCCAAATTCATGCTCTTTTTTTATTATGAATATTGCACACACACCTTCCGAGTCCATTTAGTATTGCTTGTATGTACATGTATATATAACCTTCAGAGTCCATTTAGTATTGCTCCTATGTACATGTATGCAGGGCTGAACACTTGAGACTGCATAATCTCTGAGGGAGGTAAAAGTGATTGCCCTTCTCTGAGGAGACATTGGTCACCTGTAGCTCTTGCCTGTGAGTGAGACCTTGTGGAATTTCTCCTGTCCCTCTGACTGTCAGCTGGTATTCTCACTGTACAACCATATTGCTGAGATCCTATGGGTGTGTTTCCTGTCCTGTCTAGAGGACATAGTCTCTAGCTAGTAGCAGATGCCACAGTGTTCTGGCTTTGACAATCTTTTGTTCCCTCATCCACAAATTCCACTGAGCCTAAGGGTAGGAGTTGTATTGCAGTTAGGGTTGGGCACTCCACGCTCACGTTCTTTCTCTCCGCATTCATTTTGACCAGTTATGGATCCTGTACTGGTCTCCATCAGTTGCAAAAGGAAGCTTCTTTGATGGGGGGGGGGTGATGTTTATCGGTGGGCATCAGGGTAAGCATTAGATCACAATTGGAGATTATATCGGTTTAGGAAGAAGGCAGTATGAGGCTCCCCTTTAGGAGCCGTGGTTTCTCCATCCACGGGTGGCTAGCTTGGTTTACACTACCAAGCATGGATCCCCTATTGTGGAGTGGGCCTTAAGCTGACAGCACCACTGTCTCACCATCGTGATAGCTCCCTGGGTCAACCATTCCATTGTCATAGTTCATAGGCTTTACAGCCGGGGAGGACAACGGATTGCTCCCGTGAGAGCTAGTCTAGGAGGAGATTTCCAGGTCAGTTCCACCTCCGTTCTCCAAGCCTTGTGTCAGGTGTCTTAAGCAATAGGGTCTTTTTTTTTTTAATTAAAAAGATGGATTGTTATAACTAATTATTTTTAAAACATCTTGGTTTTTCATTAGTCCTTTGGGAGTTTTCTGCAGTGTGTTTTGATCCTACGTGCTTTCTCCGAGCCCTTTCCAGACCCACCCCTGCTTCCTCTCCCCACCCAACTTTGTGTTGACCTTGTTCTGCTTTCCCACTGGTCAAGCCCAGTTTGTGCTGCCTGTATGTTCTCAGAGGTGTGGGCTTCCCTGGCATGCACCCCACTCGCCAAAATGCTGCCCTCATAGAAAACTGACTTGCCCTCTCTTAGTGGCTGTCAATCCCCTATAGCTGTCACAATTGCTGCACTCCTATGGGCAGCGGCTCGGCTGGTTTGTGAGGACATGGTTTCCTTGAATTCATCCAGCACCTATGTCACTGTCTTCCTGCTTCCTCTTCCAGAATAATCTCTGGAGACAGCTGGTTACCTCACCACCAGCCAAGAGCAGAGAGGCAATGAGTTCAGACTGCAGCTGTGCTCAGCTGGATTTCTACACTTCATGCAGCTTAGCACTTAATTATAGCTTGTGTCGAAAGCCAATCAGTGTGGTTTATTTTATTTTATGTTATGACTGAAGTTCAGTATATAGTCTAGGCTGGTCTCGAACTTGGCATGATGCTCCTGCCTCAGCCTGCATGTAGTGCTGGGATGGTAGGTTCATCATACTCAGTTGGTAGGTATTTTCTAGAGTGCATAGCTCATCCCTTGAGGGTAGCATGGGCCTCTCAGTGACACTTGTCTCCCTGCAGGTACAGGCTGGCATTCCTGATCTCTCCCCTGTTCTCCTTTAAGGGATCCTCAGGGATCTACCTGCATGGATGGTGTCAGGCCCAGGTGCCCCCACCCCCACTCCTTCCTACCTCCCCATCTTCCTTTTCTCAGCAGTGTCTTCTCACCCCTTTCCCCTCTCCCCTCTCCCCTCTCTCCTCTCCCCTCTTGCTCTCTCCCCTCTCCCCTCTCTCCTCTCCCATTCATTTTGGGAGCTAGAAGGGAACATGTTGACCTGGGTAGATTATAGGAAGAGGCTCACTAGCTTTCTGCTTTATCAGTCTTTCCTGTTGGGCAGCCTTGTGTGAAACTGGGCTCCCTGTGTGTCACACCAAGCAGCCATTTTGCTGGAGGGATGCAAGTCATGTCTGTGGTTTCAGATAGGGGTATCCACATTGAAATTGGAGGGGAGAGGAGGAAGATGGGACAAAATAAGAGCCATCCCGGCTAGCAGTGAGGTGCAGAGAGTAAAGAAAAGGGGTTCAGACCTTAGTGTCACCTTTGGAAAGAAATCTTTTAGATTTTGATGGTCTTTACTGGATCTGGGGGTTCTGAGCCTTGGACCAGCAGAGAGACTTTAAAAAGTCTGTTTGTCACACTCGCTTCCCCCACGTAACCCTAAGTCAGCCTTGGTGGTGTGCTCCAGTAATTGAAGGACTGAGGGGTGAGGTTGCTGAGGTTGGAGGATTGTCATGAGTTCCGGGACAGGCAGCTCTAAATGAGATGACCCTGTCTCAAAGACAGAAGCAAAGCAAAGCAAAGCAGATGTAAACCTGGCCCGGGAGATGGCTGAGTTAGTAAGGTGCTTCCCACACATGTGTGAGATTTGAATTTGATTCCCCAGCACTCAGCAAAAAGCTGTGTGTGGAAGCACACTGCTGTGGTCCCAGCTTCAGGGAGGCAGGTACAGGTGCAGCCCAGGGGCTTGGCGGCTGGCCAGGCTAGCTGAGCAGGTGTTCCAGCTGTGTGAAGTGAGAAACCTTTTCTTAAAAATGAAGGTGGGGGCTGGAGAGATGGCTTGATGGTTAAGAGCACTGGCTGCTCTACCAGAGGTTCTGAGTAGTTCAGTTCTCAGCAACTACGTGGTGGCTCACAACCATCTATATTGGGATCCGATGCTCTCTTCTGGTGTGTCTGAAGACAGCAACAGTGTCCTCACAAATATAAAATAAATCTTTAAAAAAAATAAATTGTGCCGGGCGTGGTGGTGCATGCCTTTAATCCCAGCACTTGGGAGGCAGAGGCAGGCGGATTTCTGAGTTCGAGGCCAGCCTGGTCTACAGAGTGAGTTCCAGGACAGCCAGGGCTACACAGAGAAACCCTGTCTCGAAACCTCCCCTCCCCCCCCCCCCCCCGCCAAAAAAATTAAGGTGGGGAGTCATAAAACATGAAGTGTGTCAACCTGTGTTTTACACACACACAAACACATGTCCTCAAACAGCGAATCCTCCCTTGCCTTGGAAGTGTGTTGTGGCTACATTTATATACTTTCCTCTGGCCCAGAGCTCAGTTTGTGCTACTTGGGGGAGGAGACTGGATTACGGTTGGGCCGGCATTCCCTCCTTCTGGCAAACTCCCGATGCCTGGCAAAGTTCTGAGCATGGGGAAGGAAGTGTTTCCTAGGTCCCCTTCCTGGACGTCTTGTATGGTAGCTGGATTCCCTGCCCTCCTCTCTGGAGCAGGGCAGAGTACACCCAGGAGCAAAGGCGCTCCTTTTGTCTGAACCCTACACAGTAGGTGGACATACTCCATAATAGGAAAAGCCTCATTTAGTGAAAAAATGTGTTTATGGGAGACTGGGCTCTTTAGAGAGGCCTTCTCTAAAACAATGGGGAACACAGACACTTTTTAAAGAGTCCGACTTTACCACAGAAGCCTCAGTTTAAGCATGGAGTAAGCTAATTAGAGAGATTGGGTGTTGCTCTCCTTTTGTGGGCTGTCAGGCTTCTCTTGGCTCCCTTCCTGGTGGGACTTTGTATTTGCTGTTAAAAAAAAAAAGTCAGTTCTATGGTTGATGTGTGGCAGTAATTTAGTGCAATAGGGCGTATTAACGTGTGTTCCTCTAATCTATGCCCTTTGATAGTAAAAGTTATGCTAATTTCAGAGGGCTCCCTTTCCTTAAAAGGAAGAGCCTATGTATCTAGCAGAAGCTAATGAAGGGAAGAGCATTGGTTTTGGAGGGGGCTGGGTGCACTGAGAGGTGGTTGCTTTTTTGTACTAATAGTCTAAATCCGGGGTTCATTAACCTCCTGAACCACGCAGACAAGTTCGATATTAATGGTTTTTGTTGTTTTCTGAGACCCATGCTGCTATTGGATTTGGGCTCTTTCGACTCTTTCAAGTTAGTCAACTTAATACAAGCAAGGGAAGGCTGGTCCAGCAAAGAGTGGCCTTCTCTGGGCTCCTTTGAAAGAGTCCATATGCTACTCTTAAGGAGTGGATGATTGCTAGATGCACAAAACTTGTGCAAAATGTTTTCCCAAGGCTCAGAAAATTGCTGCAAATTCAGAAAATGCTGAATATGATTCTGTTCTTACCTCTTTAAGAATACCTGGCCCTCTGAAGGAGACTTAGTGAAGTACCACTCACCTTGTCGTATTGTGAATGTCTTAGGTTCAGACAAGAGTCAGTTAGTGGAGCTCAGACCCTGGGGGCTGGCCAGGAGCATGGGTAATCTCACTTTAAAACCCAGCATAAAAGCTAGACATAGTGGTGTTGTCTGTAATCTTAGCACTTGGCTGGGTAAGGCAGGACGATTGCTGTAAGTTTGAGGTTCATCTGAGTTACCTAAGTTCCAGGCCAGCCTGGGCTACAGATTGAGTCCCAACCTTAAACCAGCCCCCCCCCCAATTCAAAGAATAAAACTGGACATGGTAGTTCACACCTGTAATCCTAGCCTGCAGGAGCATCTCAAACTCCATGTCAGTCTAGGCTACATATCTGGACTGTCACCCTTACCCCAGAGAAAAACTGTAGACCATTCGGTGAATTACACTACTTTGTCACACTTTAAAACAAGCTGGGTAAGACAGAAAAACTTACTTTGTCTCACCATGTGGTCTGCCCAGCCCTCTGTATGGGTAAGCAACAAGTTTGGGAGGACTTCAGGTGTGGTTTCTGGTGGGTGAGAGAAGGCAGAGTTGAATAGACTTGCTACACCCACCAGTAGAGAAGACAGGGCTGGCTCCTGGAAGAGGGAGGGGCTAAAGTAAAGCAAGCAGTGTTAATAGCTAACAAGCATGTACTCCCTGCTTCCCGTATGCTTGCGATCAATTCTGAATGTTTTCCGTATAACTCAGTTTATGCCCTGCAACCCGGCAACATACCATTATTCCTTCTTTCTCAGAGGGGTAGCTGTGATTCTTCGCTGGGCTGGCTGGGCTAGCTGCTGGAGGGGTCTCTTTGTTACCTGGTGTTCTTGGTAGCCCTGGTCCGTCAACTGGACACTGCCTCTAGCTTGCTGTGGAGTCTAGTGGGAAGGGTCTCCATTGGCTTCCAGGAATGGGAAGGACCTTAAAGATCTAGACCTTTCTGCCCCCCACCCTCCCCAACCTGTATTCAGCAGTTTGCCTGTTTTGTCTTTCTGGTTTTGGAGCTGAGTCTTATGTAGCTGGGGCTAACCACTGGTCTTATTAGCCTTGAACTCTTGATCTTCCTGCCCCCACCTCCCATGTGTTATAAAATAACCACAGGGTTGTGCCAAGACGCCAGGCTTTTTAAGTTAATTTGAGAAAAATCCAGAGGAATAGAAAGAACAATTGTTAGTGCCTGTACATGGCACCCAAGTGTGAAGTGTGTGTGCATTTACATGCACAGTACACACTGAGGGAACATAAGGCTGTCTCTGTGTGTGGTACACATTTTGCAATGCCTCTTCCACCATGGGAGTGAACACCACTCCACTCCCCATGTCCCTGGAGTCAACAGAATTTTTTGTGACTGCCAGAATGTGTTGCAGAGCAGTGGAGACACTTCTGAGGGAGAAGTGTGAAGTAGATGGAAAACACTCGTCAGGTCTGACCAATGAGGTAATGGAATAAAACCGAGATGGTGTGTGTCTGCAGGCCTCCCTGGGCATACGGGAGATGCCAGTGTGTGATTAACGTTCTTGGGCTGTTCCTTGCATGTTCACATAATGCCAACTTGAGATCATTACTGGGTTGATGGACAGTCACTAAGGAAATACGTCAGCGGAAGGTGTTGCACATTGATTGACATTTTCACCTGTTCTAGCACAGGGGTGAGATTCTAGTGCGGTAAGTTGGCTGCTGGAGTGGGAGAGTCACGGTGTGCCAGCACTCGGCACCCTGCTGCCTGGTACTCAGTAGACAGCACCACCACCTCGGCAAGTTACGGAGTGTCTGTTCGAGTCTCTCTGGGCTCATCTTTGCAAAGCTAGCAGAAGACAGGAGGTGTAGACTCCTTCTCTAAGGCCACAGAGATTGTCTTCCATGTTGTTAGTACACAACAGAATTTCTGTACTTTTTAAAAGATGCTACCCCATTGAGCATATACACCAGCCAGCTGTAGATGGGCATTTGAATTGTGGCCTCCTCACGGCTATTGTTACTCTATTATTATTATTATTTTAAAGATAGGGTGATCTGTAGCTCAGGTTGACTCAGAACTCCCTCTGAACATCTGCTTTTCCTGTCTCTACCTCATGAGAGCTGAGGTTACAGTCAAGCGTCACCATGCCCAGTTTCTGTAGTGCTAAGGATTGAACATAGGACTTTGTGCTAAGTGTGTATTCTACTAAGCGAGCCACAGCCTCAGCCATGAGTAACTTTCAGATGAACCTGGCTTAGAATTTGAAACAGGAAATGGATTCAGCCCAGAACTGACCCTAAAGGATGTCACAGTGTCTTTGAGGAGACAGCAGGTAAATCAACTATCCTTTGGCTTCCTGTAAGAGCTATGGTGGGGATGGGTGGGGATTGGTAGGTGACCTGAATTCCGTTCTCCAAACTAGGTCTTGAAGGGACATGGGAGTATGTTAGACTGTCATGGAAGAGGCTGAGAGGGCTCTGGATCTGTAGGAAGATGGACTCCATTCTAGAATCCAAGTAGTTAGGAAGTGGAGGGCGAAGATATAGGTAGAAGAATGGGAAACAACCAGGGGAGAGCGGAGGAAGGAAGGGTTCAGGCGCATAAGCTGAAGAGAAGAGAGCTTTCCTTGCCGGCTACCATGGGAGGCTTTAGAGCAGCCACTGGGGAGAGGGACAATGGTTTTGAGAGGAGTTTTGCCAAAGGGAGGGCACTACAGAGTGCTGCTGAGCATGGCTTTTGCTCTCTCTTTTGTTCTCTTCCTCTCTGACACTTCCTCTCATCTTTTTTGTTTCAAGGGTCCTAGGCTGGCTTTGAACTCCTGGTCCTCCTGTCTCTTCCTCCTATGTCCCACCCATTCATCATTTATTCATTGCTTTATACAAGTTTCTGGGATGAGCAGGTGTAGAAGAGGCCTTCTCTCAGCCAGCAGAGAAGGGAACACATTGCCTGTTACCAGGTTCCTCTGAGCCTCATTTGAATATGCTCAGTTTGCTCTTTGATATCTACGATACCAATTCACAGACCCTATCTGGTTGGAGGACAGCCACAGAGATATGAATATTTGCCAACATGAGGCAAGAGCATTTGTTTTGTGAGAAGATTCACATGTTGCCCCGAGCTGTTCAGTCTGGAAGGATTTGTGCCATGTCATCTGCTGTGAAGGTTGATAGTGGGGAAAGAGGACCCACTTCCAGACTCGAAGGCTCTGCTTCAGGACTGTTGCTAAGTGGTGTTCTCCCTACCACAGCTCTCATTTGCTATTGTTTTGATATGCTGGGAAGATAACTTATCTTAAAGAGACTGAAATAGCCTGCCAGTTTGCATGATTACATTAGCTTGAAGTTTGCAGTAACTGTCCGTATGCCTGTATTATACAGTTCATTCATTTACTTACCTACTCATGAATATAATAGAGATGTATTCAGCTACCATGTAGGCAGCAAGAGAGACAGATAGGTGACCAGATCTTAATCTCTTTTATGTTGTTGTAATAAAACACCCAAGGTTGGGTGCTTGATAAAGGAACAAAGGTTTATTTAGCTCAGTTTTAGAGGGTGGAAACCTCTGTGGAGGACTTCTTGGTTGGTGGTATCTTAGAGAGGGATCGGTAACAGAGCAAAGATAGCGATTCAGGGGCCTGCTGCTGGCTGGCCCTTTTGTATAGCACTTTGTTCTGGAGAGCTAGCTAACTGGGATCGCAGAGGGAGGAGAACTATGTTCATCATTTGCAGGAATATCACCACCAGAGAACTAAGGACTACCCATGGGGTGCCGTTAGGTACACATCTCCAAGGCTCCTCATCTCCACACTGAGAATCAGGCTTCTGGCTTGCAGGACTTAGTGGGACAGGTCACCTCAAATCTGCACCCCCCCCCCAACCACAGCACCGGCACACACATGCTGCAGTGGTAAGGCCTAAAACCCACTCCAAAGTGCATGTTTGGAATGGGATGAGGAATGTGTAGAGCAACCAGATGTATGGTACCTTGCCTGGCGTTTTGACAGGAAGCTGGGCATCCACACTCAGGTCTTCATGCTTGCATGGCAAGCAGTTTACTGGGGGACCTTGTCCTCATAGTCTCAGCCTTATTAATTGCTACTAATTTTTGTTTTGTGTTTGGAGACAAGATCTTAAACTCCTGATTTTACTGTTCCCACCTCCCTTGTGCTAGATAGAATTGTAAATGTGAACCATCACGCCCGGCTTGGAGTTAGCTTTTAAAATCTATTTTCGTTATTATTACTTGTATGTGTGTGTGCTCACATCAGTTTTTGTGCACCTCGTGTGTACTGGAGCCCATGGAAGCCAGAAGGAGATATCAATTGGTTTCCCTGGGACTGGAGCTACAAATGGTTGTGCGCTTCCATGCGGGTGCTGTGAACTGAAACTGGGATCTTCTGTCAGAGTAGTATATGCTCACTCTTAACCCTCCAGCCCTTAGAGCTTAGTTTCAAATGGAGACAATAGCTGGATGTGGTGGAACATGTGTATCATCCCAGCATCTGAAAGTTGGAGGCAGGAGGATCAAGAATTCAAGGTCATCTTCTACCACCAGATGAACTTGGGTCAACCTGGGGTATATGATACTGAGAGAGAGTGGGGAGAGAAGAAAGAAGGAGGGAGGGAGAGACAGGGTATGCAAATGATTAAGAATGAGAATGAGGCATCAAGGGTCAGTGGGACAGTGCCAGGAACATTGGCTTTGTCTGCGGAGAATCCGGAGGGACCCAGTGATGACTGGGCCCTGGTACCTTGCAAAGCTGAGTGGGTAATGAAGCAGCAGAGGTATCAGTGACCTTCTGAGCAGGTCAGATTAAAATTCAAGGATCACCTTGACTTTGCAGTAGGAATTTTACAATAGAAGAACCAGAGACATATTACCCCTATTTTGTATTTAGTGGCTTTCCAGGCATGAAGCTTTCATTGATTTCTCTGGCTCCCATCCAGCTGCCACTGCTGTGTTCAAGCATACACTAGATGCGCATTTTGTTGTCTGCAAAAGGAGAGCATATGGGCTTTGACAGCTGGTCATAGTTTCATTTATTACTCTATTTAAGATGACGTCCTAGAGAAAACAGAATGGCCTGGCAACTAGCGTAACAGGCTGTCATAGACATGATCCCTGTCCGCCGTGTGGGCCTCCGTGTGCTTCCTACACTTCCGGAATCTGGTGTCTTGGGATTGACAGTCAGTCACAGCGCTAATCTGGCTCTTGGCAGATTTGTATTAATGATGATAAAAAGACTTGTAACTTTTGGCCTCTTGAGTTGCTGTTTAAGTGGGGTTCATATATTTTAATTGTTGTGATGTTTTGTGTGAATATGAAATGCTGGGACTCAGGTGGGAGGATCTGGAGGTGGTGAATACTCAGATATGGGTTATGCTTGATTTGGGGTCTTTGTAGTTGTTTCATTTAATTGCTATTATGAGGTAATTGTATTTTCTACTCTTGCAGAAGAAGAAACAGCTACTAAAGGTAGCTCCTGTCATCACTGCAGCCATCCTTGCCGTCGCCACCACCCTTGTCATTAATCTTTGCAGTACCAGGGAGGGATTCCTGGCCCAGCCCTTGCTAGTAATTTTTACAGTGTTAAGGGTGGAAGCCATGGGCTAGTCCCTGCCAGGCAAATGACCTACCCTTAGGTTCTTTTCCAGTCTGAGAAAATGCCTGTTTAAATTTAAGTCTAGTTGTCAGTAGCACCTGTCTGTGATCCCAGCTCTTGGCAAGTAGAGGGTCAGGAGTTCAAGGCCAGCTTAGGCTGTGTAGTAAGTTTGAGGCCAACCTGGGCCATGTGAGATCTTTAACATAATGATCAAGAGATGACACGCTTAGAAGTTCCTGCAGCCAGCTCCTTGCCTCTGTAGGTTTCTCATCTGTGGATGTTACCAACCATAGGTCAAAAAATATGAAAACTGTATCTTTTATGACAGTGCATATACTTTTTTTCTTATCATTATGCCCGAAATACTGTGGTTTAACTAGGCCCATCTACACTATGGATTTCTATTGCATTTCATGATGATAACGTGTGCCATTTATACCATGCTAATATTATAAGAGACCTAGAGAGGCTTTGAGGTATGTGAAGGAACAGGTTAAAATTATATGAGATGAGGGTCTTGAGATTTTGTCTCTGAATCAATCTTCTACACACCAAGCCATACCCCTTCCCTTTGTGAAGACTGAGGTGAGGAGATACTGCTGCTATGCAGACTGAGTATGAGTGAAAACCCACACCAGTTTCCTAGGGAACCCTGGGGGAAGCTCAATGAGAGGATTTGACATGGGCCCAGTTTCACACATGTGCTTGCTAGAGGCCCGAGGACTAGCAGGACCATTCCAGAAACAAACAACAGAAGAACAAGAAGGATTTGATTATGTTTTTAGTCATAGCAAAATGCAGATTTCTTCTTGTGCCAGACAGACTGTTTTCAAAGATTCACAGACTCTCAGTTGCTGTTCCATGTGGTTTGAGCACATGTGCATTTGTGTTTGTGTGTGTGTATATGTGGGCTCATGAGGAGTGTGCAGGTATGTATGCCCCCGTGTATGTACGGATGTAAGGCCCAAAGTCTTAACTTGGTCATTCTCTACTTTATTAATTGAGGCAGAATCTCTTGCTGGACCCAGAGCGTGCCAATTCCAGTTAGTCTAGCCAGCCAGCTTACCTTGGTGGTCTTAGCAACTTGGAGAGAAAGGGGTTAGTTTCAGTTTACAGCTTATAGTCTACCATCCAGAGAAGTCAGGGCAGGAGCTGATGGAGAGGCCATGGAGAAACACTGCTTCCTGGCTTGCTCTTCTTGACTTGGTCAGATTGCTTTCTAATAGTACCCATGATCACCAATAGCTCAAGGATGGAACTGATCACAGTGAGCTGGGCCCTCACACATTGATCATCAGTCACAAAAAGGCACCATATGCTTGCCCACAGGCCAGTTGGTGGGAACATTTTTTTTTTTCAGTTGAGGTTTCCCCTCTTTCAAAATGATTCTAGTTTGTGTCAAGTTGACATAAAACTAGTCAGCACATCCAGGGCTTCCCCTCTCTCTGCTGCCTGAGTGCTGGGATTGTGGGTCAGATACACCTGCTTCACTTTCCCTTGCGTTGAAGAATCCCAACTCAGGTCTTCACTCCTGTGTCATACGAGCGAGCGCTTTATCCTATGAGGATAAAAGAGGGGCAGGGTACCCCCTCCCCCACCAGCTGCTCTGCAAGCCTGATGCTTGAGAGGGTGTTTTCTCCATATGGGAGAGTTCCTCATATCATCATTCTCTAGACAGACATTCTTTGTTAAGTTTGTTAATAACGAACCTGTGAGAAGCATGTGATCCTGTTCAGTACTGAGGACTCATGGCTAATAAAAGCTATTTGCATATACTAAGGAGCATGTGGGTGGCCTAAGACCAGAAAGTAGGAGTCACTGAAGTAGCAGAAAAACAGAGCTTCCCTCTGTGGTTCAGTGAACACCCTTGGAATGCCCCATGATGGGGTCAGACCTTTTTATTGTTATTAGGAAAAGGAAGATAAGATAAAGAGGAATCCAGCTTAACCTGTATAGCCATCTAGGACATAGCTACCATTTTGTTTGCTGGGTGACCTTGGCATGAATTCTAAACTCTATGGAATAGACAGAATTCTTAAGGTACACAGCCAAGGGACTGGGAAAACGGTTCAGTGAATGAAGTGCTTGCCGTGTAAGCATGGAGACCTAGGATTGGATCCTAGGCATCCAAGTAAAAAGATATACTCAGTGATGTTCATCTATCAGCTCAGTGCAGAGGGAGAGGAGAGGAGAGGAGAGGAGAGGAGAGGAGAGGAGAGGAGAGGAGAGGAGAGGAGAGGAGAGGAGAGGGAAATCAAGTTGAGGCCAAGTGTTTTATGCCACACCCAGACTGTTTCTTCCTAATGTTGGGTTCTTAATAGCTTGTGTTTATTTTTCATGATGGAGATTCAACTTGGGTCTTTCTATACACCAAGAAAATGTTCTATCATGGACGTACAAAGCTTTCCTACTTTGTTAATGTTATTTGAGAAGTCTGGTACATCTTGGCTAATGGCCGTCTAACGTCTGTCTTCCTTAACATGTTTGGTCCCTTTGTTCTGTCTTGGGGTGTTTGGATCCTCATACCTTGCTGTCTCTCGAGGCGTGCTTCTTTCCATCAGTCTCTTATTGTCCCCTGTGTGATTTTGAACATTCTTCCTCTCTGGTCTCGTGGTACCTTCTACCACAGTGAGCAGTCCTGATGCCACATCCGCCACTTCTCTTTGGTACCTTCTGCTTTTGTGTCTAGTTTTCCATGCACTGGAGTTTTTACAAAACAGGTCTTGGACAAAGGATGCCAGTGCTGTATGGGTGGAGTGCTGTGAGTGGGAGGAGATTGGTGAGGATGCTGCAGGTTAGCAGGGTTCTGAATGTAATCTTTCTGTTAATGGTGGTTCTGCAGCTTGGAAGTGGGGAAAGAGAGAAAGAGACACAGGGATGGATGACTCTCAGGGTATTTGAGAGGGCTTCATTGTATAGTCTGGGCTGGACTAGAACTCAGGATGGTCCTCTAGCCTCTGCCTCACAAGTGCTGTGATGATGACTACTGTCTGCCAAGCCCAGCAATTCTCAGTTTTCGATCATATGTGATTATGAGTTGTGCTGAGATGGAGAGAGGAACAGATTAGGAGAGGAGGAAAAAAGCCAAGCATCTTAGACTTTTAAGTGGGAAATAGATATCACTCAGGCATAGATGCCATTTAATACTCTGGAGCTCGGGGTACAGATCCCTTCCCACCTTCCAGATCTGTAGCTTTCATGAGTAGCTCTGTATGCACATACCTCGCATGCATGTGCACGTACTCCACACACTTTTGAAGGGAACTTGTCTTGACTGCTGAGACCACAGGATCCTTGTGTGGTTTTGGCTCCCTCAGATGCAGAGACGGCACTGAGATTTTGTGTCCATGATTCCATAGCCCTAGTTTTCAGGCTGCAGTTGTCCATGTGACCCAAGCAGGTCTCCTTCACTGGGTGTTTGGAAAGACAGCACTGGGGAGATAGTACACATTTCTGTTTTCTGCAGTATGAAGGAAGCCCCCAAGGAGTAGTGAGAAGAGGCTTACCCAGGAATGCAGAAACCAGAGAGCCTTGTGCTTCTCTGGTGTGGGCTACACTGCATCCCTTGGAAAGCCAGGGCAGCATTATGTTAGATAAGTAAAACCTTGGTTAGCAACTTTAAAGAAGAGTTTCCTGATGGCTGAACATTGAACATTTTATATCGGGTGTGCTTCCTGCTGTGCAAGGAAGGTTGATGTGCAGTGTTTCCTGAAGTTATTTGATAGTGGAGTGCTTTGGTGTGTTTCCATGAGGTGTGTGTGTGTGTGTGTGTGTGTGTGTGTGTGTGTGTGCAGGGAGCTCTGCATGGGACCAGTGTAAACTGCTGCTGGAAGACGATGTTGCTACTGGTGGTGTTGATGGGAGCTTGTAACCACTGATACTCCCTGCTCATGGGGATTCTGCTGCCACAGAGAAACCTGGTTGTTCCTATCCTCATACAAATTCACAGTGTCAATTGCTGTGCTGGAGGCTGAGGCTGGAGCAATGCTTGATTCCTGAAGGCTGGCCTCAAAAACACAGCTAGAGCCCTCACACCAAAGTGCGGTTTAGAGAGGGTTGTGTGAATGTGAACGGCTTGCTGTCTCTTCTCCTGGCTTGGATTGTGCGGTGGATGAATTGCTTTTTTTTCTATTGTGGCTTCTGGTTTCTCAGGCTACTTACCAGTCGCTCCTCCACAGACAGGGAAATGCAGCGTATAGATAGATTTCCTCTGTGTTCTCTGTGTTCTTTCTCCTGGCTGATTGATTACCTGCTGCTTTCCCTGAATCCTTAGTCGCCAGACTGCCTCCTCCCATCCTTCCAACTCCCCTCTCCTCTTCATTCTCCCCCTCTTTTGCTGTTTGATGCAGGGTCTCTTGCAGCTCAGTGTGGCCTCTACCTTTATGGTAGGATGGCCGGATGCCCATGAATCTTACCTCTGGCTCCCAAGTGCTGGGATTGTAGGTGTTTGCCTCTGGCCTGCTTGTGTGGGTTTCACATTGGCATTTGTATTGCAGCTTGGGCTTCTGCTTGGGATAGCCTCTCCTCCCCTCCCTGAAGATGGACAATTAATTCACAGAAGTCCTGAAAGCATGCCAATTTGTTGATTTGACTTCCATGCAAGTGTGTAAATAACAGTGGCTTGAAATAAGGATGCGTACAATAGAAAAATAAACCAAGATTTCTGAAAAGTCTTTATTCTGGAAAACAGCATGAAGCAATTTTCATTCTGATGCCCCGGTTGTTAAAACGATGTGATTCCTGAGGATGTGGTCATTTTTCATCTCCTAGATTTTTCTTAAGCTGGGTTTGAATGTTATAATTGTTTAAAATCAACTAAGAGAGAAGAGAAATAGGATAGGATATTTTTACTGGTTCTGGCACATCCCAGGTACGAAGTTACATTCGGGATGATTTGTACATGAAGAGGTCCCACAGTGGGTTTCTAGATGTGTTGTGGACAGCCAATCCCTGTAGATCCTGTGAGCTGTCCGCCTTCCAGTGAGGTGTGGCCTGCCATGCGCATCCCCTTGTTTTCTGGGTGACTCTGCTTTCTGCATCGCTGTGTCCTTTAACACCAGCATCACTAGACTCACTGCAAACTGGAAGTTCAGTTTCTCATGCCTGGCCGGCTCTGTAGTCTGCTTTACCACCATCATTGCTCTTTGCCACTTCTACTACCTCATTCTGGCCTGTATCTGCTTCTCAGCCTGCCCACTACTTCCCTGCTCTCCCTCTGTTACCCACACCCCTGCTCTGAGAAAACCACACCAAAGCATTCAGGTCCTTCCCAGCCTCTCTCTTGAATCATTGCTGTGCCCTTCTCTGAGCTACTCCATGCTCTGTGGAACATGCTCTGGGCTGTGCCTTGCCCAAGAAGCTGTATTTTGAGATGTGCTAGGTGGTTTTTGTTGTTGTTGTTGTTCGTGTGTGTGTGTGTGTGTGTGTGTGTGTGTGTGATATCTCAATACAAGCTCAGGACATCTGAGAAGAGGCAAACTTAATTGAGAAAATGTTTCTATTTCTATTAGATTAGTCCATAGACAGACCTGTGGGGCATTTTCTTGATTAATGATTGATGTGGGAGGGCCCACCCTCCTGTGGTGGGGCTGCCTGTGGGCAGGTGGTTCCCAGGTAGAAGAAGAAAACAAGCTGAGCAAACCATGTGAAGCAAGTGTGCTTCCTTCCTCCTTGGTTTCTGTTTCAGTTCCCACCTCCATGTTCCTGCCCTATTGAGTTCCTGCCTAGATTTCCATCATTGATGAACTATAAATAGGATGGGCAAGCCAGATTACCGCTCTTGCCCTCAGGTTGCCCTTGGTCATGATCACTGTCATAGCAATAGAAAGCAAGCTAGGACACAGGATGAGCTGAGTGTCGTTTGCATAAATGAACAGCTTCAGCGTGAACCACAAGGCACAGACAGAAGTAACTTACCCATGTGAGTAATAGGCCTCACCAATGAACATCACAATGTAGAACAGGACCACAGATGCATACAGGCATGACACAACCATGCTGGAAACCTGTGCATCAACTGTTGAACACAGCAGACCAGTGAAGGGTACAATTGTCTCACTTGCCTCCAAAGGCATGGTAACACACTTTGCGACAGGGCCACAGTGACTCCCGATGACCATCTGGTACCTGTGTCATGGGATGGGATGGACATGTTGCGCTGGCCCTAAGCTCCTTAAACGTCTCCACCCAGCTCGTTAGGTTCTCCCTGGCGGATCTTTACCACGCCAGCTCCATGCTTCAAAACCCCCATGACCTTTGTGATGCACATCAGGCAAACTCATGCTTTGCCGCTGTACTTTTCTCTCTTGAACCCAGATGAGCTGCTGTGTGAAGGAAAACTCAGCACAAACTTAGTTCAAAAACAATGGTAACTCAGTCGCTGGGCGCAACAACTAAAACCTAATCTTGTAAGTCTTATTAAAATCTGATTCTTCGGGTGGCAAATCCTTGCGGATCCACCATGATACCAGGAAACTCGAGCAGCTACATCTTAACTTTATGCTGTCCTTGTTCCAAAAAGAACCATAACTCTCTCCTGCTTCCTCTCTTTCTCCGTCCAACCTGGAAGTCCTTCCTACTTGCCCAGTGATTGGCTTCTTCATTCATTAGGAGATTGGTTCACAAGAATAGCACCAGGTTAATCCACAACATGGACAGGTGACAATTTTTCAACTGTCCCCAGGGTATTAGCTCCCCCCACCCCCGCCCCCTCTTGTTTATGTCAGTTCAAAGGTTTGCCTTGCCATAGCCTGTTCTGCATCCTATCTACCTCTACTTGGTATGCCATGAAGGGGCTCTGTGACCTTACCTCCAACAACTTCCTGATCAGACTGAGGAGCCTCTCTGCTCCCTACCACAGTGATTGTCTTTACATCTTTTTGGTTCCTGTCTCTGCCATTAGTAGTTTCATTGTGTAGAAGTGTCTGGTATGATCTTTGAGTTGATATTGGTAATCGACATTGAAGTTAAAACAAAACAAAACAAAACAAAACAAAACAAAACCAAACCTCAAAAACTTTGGGATTGCCAATGGGCCCACTGTAGGGAGAATTCAGCATTCCTTAGTGAATCACCATCAACAAAACTAGAAAATTTGTTATTTGAATTTGTCATTCAATAGAGACTAACACTATGGGAAGGGACAAAGGTGTCCACTTACATACATAGTATACTGGCAACATTGTCTTGGCAGACTGCTGTCCTGACAAGGTCAGGGTTTGGCCTTCATGCTCATAGGTTGTATGTATTGCCCCCTGACCAGAATACCCTTCCTCCTCTTTCTTCTGGGCCATCCTTCAGCACCCAGCCTCTCTCTGCTAAGCCCGTCATTGTTATTGACACTCCCCGTCAGCCTCCTTGAGCTTGAGGGTGACTTGATACCTTTCAGGGGTATTAAGGTGGCCTGTGGTCCCAGACTCTCTATGATCAAACTTACATCTGAGCTGAGTGTCACTCAGAAGTTACTCTCCATGCTTCAGCCCTCACCTGTATATAAAACTGTGTTTATGGGCTATAGTGGCAGTTAGGATAAACCGAATTCAAGCATGGGTGCTGTTCATGAAAATGCCTCTTTAAACAGTCTATTATTTATATTTAAATGTATTAACAAGTGTTATTAAAACTAAAATCTATTTGCATTCTATTTTATTCTGTTCTTCATGTTCTGAGTCCTGGGTATTAAACTGGGTTCCTGCATGTCAAGCCAGTGCTTTGCCATTTATCTCCACCCCTGCCTTCTTCAGTGATTTCTATATTTTTTGAAACAGGATCTTGCTATACTGGAAGTTGCTAGGTATATCAGGCTGGCCTCAAACTTGCCTCTTGAGTGGTTGGCATGGACCACTGTACTTGGCTCTCTTTTATAGTAATCCGTATAACCTAGGCTGGCTTTGAATGTACTATGTAGCCAAAGCTGTCTTTGAACTTCTGATGTTTAAATGTTAGGATTATACGTGTGTATTATAATGCCTGGCCAGACTAGAGAGTTTACACTTAAAATTTTCTTTCCATTAACAAATTTATAATTTTTGCATACTTCCCTTTAACAGTCAATGCGTAGGTTGAATATAAATATCATGTACAAACTCACTGTATACTTATCCTAATAAGTGAAGTACTTAGCCATAAAGCAATTGTTTTGGAGTATGATATCATAAGGCTTAAAGATATAAGGCTTGATGACATAAGGCTTAAAGGCCTACACTCTCCTTTTGCTTAATAGTCCCAGTCACCATGTGCACTGCTGTACCTCCTTACTATAATTTATCTGCTTGCAAATTAGTAAATGCCTTGCTGCACCTTAGCTGTATTAATTCAGATGTTGGCCATTTAGTTTCCAGATGTTGATCATATACATTTTTATTTAGTAGCATGTACTTGGTATTTCTTAGATTTCATTTCCTGTCCCTCCCTTTCTGCCCGCCATGTTCCCATTTTCCCTCTTGCTTGCCTGCAGGGCTGGGGCTCAAACCCAGAGTCTTGTGCATGGGAGTCGAGTACTCTGCTACTGAGTTTCGCTGTTGGACTTGTTTCTCTTATACATTTCTGGCACCTTATGTACTTTACGGTAAATGATTGCCTATCTTGCAACCTGTTGACCTCACCCCTATAGAATGCCAGCATGCTAGAAGAAAAAAATGAGATCTAGACCAAGTCTAGAAAAGTGGCCGGAGTCAATTGAGCTGTCACACAATGGTGTCATCAGCTAAGACCCTCTGAAAGCACATGTCCACAGTGGCACTGCTGACAGCTGAACTGTATGGGGTTCTTCTCTGAGAAGCTCTATAGAGAAAGCCCAGTGTGCAGGGTCATTATGGCAGCTGTGAGCCAGAGCCTGCTCAAGTGCAGTGAATGAGGCCAGCCACAAATGGGGACAGCACAGTGAATGATTCTTTTGTCACAAGGTGAAACCAAGTACTAGAAAATGTTCTTAACAAAGGATGCTGCTTTGCCAGAGTGGACGCAGCACTGTGGAGAGTGTTTGGACGCTTTAATTCAGTGACTGATGTTCTGGCGCAGTAAAGCGAGATGTTCCAATAAAGCATTCGTAGGGAAAGGCAGGTACTGCTTATTATAGCTGTAAATATGTAATATTTAACGTGACATTGGACCCGAGTGGATGTCTTACACAAGTGTCCTAGGGATTGCTGTCCTCACATTCTCTGCAGTAGATAGAAGCAGCTTGGAGATTGTGCTGCCGGCTGTTATAGTTCCTGACAGATTGGAGCTATTTTCTCCCTCCCTCCCTCCCTCCCTCCCCCTCCCTCCTCCTCCTCTCTGTTCCCCCTCTGTCTCTCTATATGTCTGTTTGTCTCTCCCCTTTCTCTTTGTCCCTGTCTGTCTGTCTGTCTGTACATGCGCAAGAATTTGCATGTTCATGCAGAAGGCAGAGGTCAATGTTTACATGTCTTTCTCAGTCAATCTCTACTGTATTTTGTAATATGGAGTCTTACCGAACCTGGAGCTTGTTGTTCTGGTTAGACTGCCTAACCAGTGAGCCTCAGGCATTCAGTTTCTGCTCTCCTCCCTCGCTGGGATTCTAGATGTTCACGGCATGCATTGTCTTTCTATATAAGCTGGAGACCAGAATTCAGTTGCTCCATCTGGCACAGCAGGTGCTACACTGGCTAAGCCCTCTCTCCAACCTCTTTTGTCTGTCCTCACTGGTTTTATGAGGAGAGCCTATATGTAGTAATAGTTTTTCTATTTGACATTACCTCTGAGCAAATGTTAACTGCCATATTTAATGGGTAGAATAAGAAAAATTTATTTCTCTGGAAGGTTTTGGTGTTCTCCCAATAAGTGGGCCATGGACAAAATTAACACCTCATTATCACGAATGAGTTCTGTGATAGGATTTCACACTTAATGCTTCTTGGGGCTGTGCTGTTTTTGTTTTTTGAAAGATGTTTAAAAATTCCAGAGATCAGAATGTATGGCTTATTTGCGATGGGTGGAAGGGTGACTGCATTGATTCATTGTTGAGGTCCTGGCACATCGTATTCCTCCTTCAGTGGTCCCTTAAAGGCAATATTGAATTTTGATGGAATGAATATATATTCCATGAATGAAGAAGGCCCGTGGAATTCACTCTTTGTGACACACCCCCTTTGCCGCATTGTAGTTTTCTTACCAGTAAAACTAAAAAGATCATGACAGATGCAAGGGGAAGTAAAGTCCTGGTCGTGTGGGCACAGGAGCCAGGCTGAGCACGCTGCGAGCTGGGACATCTGCTGATGTGGGGATGGGCCTAGGGTTGAGGGTTTGGGTTTGAATCTCAGCCCTGCTCCATGTGATCTGTGCCCCGTCTTTGCCTAATTAAACTGAAATGATCTTGTCATTGGGTCTTTTATACAAGGTAAAGAGTAGAGTACAGAGCCATTTGGGAGCAAAGTAATTTATGGAGAACGTGTTTTTTTCTTTTTTCCTTTCTTTTTTTCTTTTCTTTTCTTTTCTTTTCTTTTTTTTTTGACAGTGTTATATAGCTCAGGCTGGCTTCTAACTCTCTTTATAGGTGAGGATGACCTTGAACTCCTTCTTGGTTCTCTTAGCCTTATGTCCCCAGTACTGGTATTGCAGGAATGGACCACTATGCCCATTTTTGTGTGGCATGGCTTTGTTTATGCTAAGCCACTACTTCACTACACTACAGCTTGGGAGTGATGATTTCATTAGAAGAAGCTGAATATAGATGCCAGAATCCAGGCCCCACGCAGGACAAAGTTTCATAACCCAAATTGTCAACGCCATTGTCAACTTGGTCTTCATTACTTTTCCGACCTTATAGACACATGGCTTTTATTTTAAAGGTTGCTTTTTCTTTTGTCCTATCATAGTGAGGCACTTTCAATCCTCTCTCTCTCTCTCTCTCTCTCTCTCTCTCTCTCTTCCTCTTTCCTTCCCTTCTTCCCTTCCATCTTTCATTGGGTCTTGCTACATAGCCCAGGTTGGCCTTTAACTTGAGATTTTCCAGTAGTCATGCCCCAACATGTTTGACTCAGATTTATTCCATGTAAGTAGAAATAGAATAGAAATTTGAGCATCCTCACTTGAGCCTCTTCCCAGTTAACCCAGCTAGACAGACCTTCCCTAGAAGAGTACCATTTACCTCAGCAGACATGGGGCAAAGCAATGGGGGTCCTTGTTACTTCAAAAGTCAGTTTCCATTCAATCTCTCTTCAGAGTGCAGCTTAATGTCGCTTGGTAGGACTAAAGAAAAAGCTTGTTGTTTATTTCTGAGACAGAGCCCATGCAGTGCAAATGGGCCTGCAGATTGCTATGAAGCTGACGATGATCTTGAACCTGTGAACCTGCATCTCATCGCCGGGTACTGGAGGTATGGATGTGCATCACTGGACCTGGAGATTGCTGGTTTTTGTTTTTGTTTGTTTTAAACACATGTTTATATTACAACATATGAACAGAACTTACATATTCTCTGATAAATTTTAACTGTTGGGATTTACAGACTAGGCCTCACTTGATTAGAGTGTATTACTTTTGGTTATATGCCAATAATATGGGCATCACTTATTTAGGGTTGACTCTTAAAGAAGACAAAGACCTGTAGGCCAATTAGTGCAAATTTGTTTGCAAACTCAGATCAAACTGGCAACCTGTCTTTGAGATGTTACTGTTAGCCACAGACATCAGCTGTTACAGGCATTGGTCACAATAGTAAAGGGACTGGGTGGATCCTCTGAGGACCAGGAACTACCAGCACTATAAGGTGACAATGATCACCCACCTGCATAGGGCTGGGGCTGCGGTTCTGAGGTCAGAATGTGAAGTAAACATTGCGAAATGGCATGTCCCCAGCACCTCAGAGTTTAGGGAAGTTTTAAGTAATTCTGATTAAGGCTTAGCTGATCCAGTGACAGAAGATAAGGGGTTTGACAATGGAAGCTTTCACCTGAATTCAGATCTGAAAAATACCAGAAGGCCTCAGTAACAGCAGAAGATGTTTCCACACTGTTACTAAGTGCAATGGGAACAGTTCTGGGTCCGTGTCTGACAATAACTTGATGCAGCTGGTTCTGCCCTCATTTGCCACTTCACAGAGGGGCAAACCAAGGGACAGAGTGGTTAGATATTTGATACAGCTACTTAAGTAGCTGACCTGGAGTTTAAATTGAGGTCATTTGATTCCAGAGAGATCTGAGACTTGCAGGAGATAAATAGGGACCCCCAAAAAATATTAAAGGAAGATTTCTGAGCTGGGTATTATGCTGAACACTTGGAATTCTATGATTCTAAAGGCCAAAGCAGAAAGATGGCAAGCTCAAAGCCAGCTTTGGCTACTTGAAGAGAAAATATTAAAGAAAAATAAACCACCAGCCAACCAACCAACCAACCAACAACAAACAATCAGAGCCTTCCAAACAAAAAAACAAAACCCCAAAAGAAAATGAAAAGAACCACAAAAGGAGCAAGCAAGCAAACAAACAAGAAACAACCCACCAAACTAAACAAGAACAGGACTATCTACTATGTTAAAAATATACATTTGAGAAGTAATAAAGATTTGGTTTTATTAAATGAATTTAGTTTTCAACTATGTTTTGCTGTGTAGCGCAGGCTGGCCTCATAGTCCAGGCTGTCAGAGTACTGGGATGACACCGGGGTGGCAGGCATGTGCTATCACTCCTGGATTCATGAAGAACTCATCTGTTCTCATGTTTCCCAGAATGGCTTTAAACATAAGTTAGCCAGGGCGATGTTGAAGTTAGGATACATTTGCCATCCTTTTCCAAGTGCTAGGAATTCTTGTGTGTGTCATCACATCCAGTTATTTGGTGCTAGGGAATCAAACCCCGGGATTCATTCACACTTGTCTTAGGCAAGCAGTCTAGCTAGCGAGCTTTACCCCTGATCCCTAATTTAAGTACCTTAATAGACTGCGCTTTCAGGGTCCTGAGAAGATTTTAGACATAAGACTATGGATCCAGCTTAGTGGCACAACACTGCCTAGCATGCATGAGGCCTTGGGTTTAGTCTCTAGTCCTACAAAACAAGCAAGTAAGCAAGCAAGCAAATAAACAAACAAACAAAGCAGTTGGGATGTGGATTGTTTGGCCTTGACCATGATCTTCAAGGAAGCGCAGAGAGTGAGTTAATCCTGGTGAGGAGAGATGAATGACCCATGCTCTTGGGGAAAGACTAGGGAGATGTGGTTTTTGTTGTTGTGGTTGTTGTTGTTGTTGTTTTTAAATTATATGTACTCCAAGTTTACCCTATAGCTGTCAGCGGTTTCCTTATCAGCTTAGTGAGTGGCCCACCCTTGGGAGACTTGACTGTCATGGGAACATCTCAGACATGATAGGAACACACTCACTTATCAGTCAGGTCATTGAAGTTCCTTCTAAGAAAACAATTTGTATATATAAGAGACTGGACCAGACATTTGTCTGGCTGTTTGGTTTCCCATGGGGAAAGGTCATTTAATTTTCATTTCTATAAGGAGACAGTCAAGTTCATAGAGGGTGGGACCACTTTCCCAAGGCCATCTGCTGTCCGGTGACTTAAGCAAGCCAACTTCTTCCCCTCTCCCCATTCCGTCTCTGCACTTGACTGCTGCTTTTGGAGAGTGAGGGTGGGGCCTTGAGTTCAAATCCCAGCTCTGCCCTGATCCTGTAACCCTCATTGCTCAATTGAAGATAAAGGTGGAGCAAACTGAGGGCTGAATTCATGTCCACTCTTCTTTCTAGTTAGGCCTTTGAATCTACGCAGTCCAAAAAACTATTTTTTTTTTTTTTGAGACTCTCTGTGTGGTTCAGGCTGACTGACCTTGGACTCAGGCTCTCCCTGCTTTAGCCTCCTGAGTGCTGGGCTTACAGGCATGTCCCACCACTGCCAAGAGATTACCCTGGTGGTTCTGGGTGACTTTACAGGTGCTTTCCTTAAAGTTACAAAGCATAGGAAAAACTCAGGGGCCTTGAAGAACCCTTCCCAGCTCCCTTTTGAAAATGTTGCTCCTAACTTTCCTGGTGCCCTGGTTGTGAGAGCAGTTTTCTGTTGCTGTGGTAACCACACTTCCTTCAGTAGTCCTGTCAGAAAATGTGATGTGACTGTCTGTTTAATTTTGTTTTACAGTCTTGAAACACAGTTACCTTCAAAGAATCCCGAGAAGCTTATGGCCCATAATGGTCCTCATTCTGATGTCTTCAGCTCTGCAGAAGAGTACAACCCCTTTGACTCTGATATCACCCATTCTCTACGTGCACCCATTCGACTAGCTTAGCATGCCTTTGTGAAAGCCGCACATTATTATTATTATTTTTAAAGAGGGTTTCACATAATTTAGATGGCCTCAAATCTCTGTATTTGAAGGTGACCTTGAACAGCTCCTGATCCTCCTGCCTTTACCTCCCAGACAGACTATAGCCACCGGTCACCATGCTCAGCCTCCTCACCCTGCCACATTGGTCATTGCACTCTAACATTAAGGACATGGTACTGAGCAGACCCAAGACACTGCCCGTCAGTCATCCTGTGCTTCGCCAGTCCATGCTCTGATACAACTGTGCCTGTGTAGCATCTGTCCACAGACTTCTTCCCTTCCATTGTTTTCCTTTTCACCCAGAAGCAGAGATAGTCTGAACACAGCTTCCATCCTCCCCATTGGACCACTTAGCGCTTGCCTGCCTCAGCTCTGTCGCCGCCCTCTGCTCGTTCTCCCCGCTATCTCAGTGCTGTGCTCCCTCCTGTCGCCACCTCTCTCTGTTCCCTCAAGGACAGTGCCACGTGCACCTTTCCTGCTCTTCTCTCTGTCAGTTTTGCCTGAAGCCCCTGGCACACATGTTATTATTTTCTTTCATTAAATAAAAGCGATGTCTATAGATTCTGATTTCCTCTCGCCTCTGGCTGGTTTCTCTTTATCCTTTAATATCCATATACTTTTTCATCTTTGTCAAATCTGCCATTGGAGTAGGTTGCCTGCCCTCAGTGTCAGGTGTCCCCTCTCCCATGCTCTCCTGAGCACTGCACTGAGGTTCATACCTACGAGAGCATACACACGCACATGCACGCTCACACGCACACCTTTATCAGGACACCAGGGGTGTTTCTCTGCTGATACCCATGGTCAGGTCCCTGTCTGCTCTTACTCTGTATTTACTGCAAGTCTGTTTTCTCCTCCTCAGCATCATTCTTTGCTGGGTTGCTTGGACAGTATCCCGGCTGACTGTTTTTCAGTAGGCTGGTCTTTAGCTGCCTTTCTGGTTCTTCATCTGTTCAACTTCTAACGGGAGTGGCTTGGGCTGCACGCTCTCTGTGCTTATCTATAGTTATACTTTTATCTATAGAATGAGGTTTCTATCTGTAGCTCCCACCTCATCATAGGCCCCTTTTCTAGCCACTGGCTGTGTCTCCATTGGGGTCTTTCAAATATAGTGCATATTTCAGATACAGCTTGTTTAGGAGGGAAGCCACAGTCTAATGTCTTGGCTTACAGCTTACACTGTTCCTTCTGGAAGCCCATTGTAGCACTTTAAAAAAAATTATTTATTTATTTTATGTATATGAGTACACTGTAGCTGTCTTTCAGAAACACCAGAAGATGGCATCAGATCCCATTACAGTTGGTTGTGAGCCACCTGGGAATTGAATTTAGGACCTCTGGAACAGCAGTCAATGCTCTTACCAGCTGAGCCATCTCTCCAACTCCCCCGCATCCCCACCTGGCCCCGATTGTAGCATTCTGGATGTGTTGTTCTCACACCCCCTTCTACCAGATGCTTTAGACTCTGTTTAGAGTCTCCCCAGCCTTGGCATCCTTGGCATGGTCACCAAGACCTTACTTCATTCATCCATTTACTATGGGTTAAGGATGTATTCTTGTAACTTGGCCTCTCTACTTCCTGCTTCATCTTCTTCAGCCATCTGATGGACATGGATTGTAACTGACACATCCTACCTCACGCATAGTAAAAGCCAGTATTATTACTGTGACCTGCAAGGATAGTGTGTGGTTTCCTCTCTGTCACTTCCTACCTGCCCCCTCTCCTGACATTTGGAGTTCTGCAGTAGTCTCAGAGCTTAGACAGTGCTTTCCCTGTAGCCTAGCAGCCTAACCACTTCCTGGCCTGTATCCAGGTGGTTCCCTCGTTTCCCTCAGGGCATCCCTCAGATAGCTCATTAAATACTGTTATTGTATATGTCTGGGTGTGCACAGGGCATATGTCTGTGTGAAGGTGCATACATTCCATGGCATTCATGTAGCAGTCAGAGAACAAGTTCCTAGGGTTATTTCCTTCCTTCCATGGTAGGTTCTGGAGCTGAAAGGATGCCAGGCTTACATGGCAAGTGCCCTTACCCTCTGAGCTGTTGGCTAGCCTCAAATGGCCCTTTCAGTGAAGGCTTTCTGACCTCCCGTCTAATGCCCATCAGCCTCCATCTGCTCATCTCGCACATGGTTTTATCCCTTAGTTTGCTATAGCATAGCAGCTTTATTCTATTGGTTTCATTCTTTGTTTCCGAGACTGCTATTCCTCAACACCCACTAATTAGCCTTCTACCCATTTTCAGGGCCCAGGACACAGCTCTGGGCATTCTCTTGGCTTAAATTCATTGTACATCGTCCAGAAAGCACTTTTAAAGCCCACTATCAGTCTCAATCTCATGCTTTCTTTTAAACCATACTCACTATCTATGTGTGAGTAAAGACCATCCTCCCTACCATCGATGTCACAGAGACAAGAAAAGGGTCTCCATGTTTGCCACTGCTCTGTTTCAGCAAGAACATTCACAGTGTAGCTCTGTTTGGAACTGCACTGACCTACAGCCTTCTTGTAAACCATCGAATCAAGGGGGTGGGGTTGGGGCAACTAACTGGGAATGTGATGAAGTCAGCATGTCGTGACTTCGTTATGTAAGTCGTAGCGTCATTTCTGAGGGTCTGAATCTGTCTGTGGTGCAGTTGGCCACTGCTTTCCTTGCTTCAGTTCCGCCCCTCCTGTTGGGACAATGAAGTCTGCAGTGCTCCAAATGTGAGCTCATTTAGATTCTACAGTGAAAAGCTATGGTGTGTTTGAGAGCTTACTTAATCCAAGTCAAATTAATTATATTGTCTAAATGTAACTGGCCAATATTTCGCTAAAAACCCTTCTAATCCACTTTCTGCTATGGCACCTGCATTAGCAGGCACGGGACAGGGCCCCGATTTTGACCAGTTTGCCAGGTTGTCCAGGCTAGTCTAGAACTCCTTATATAGCCTAGGCAAACCTGAACCATGTGTCATTCCTACTGTCTCAGCCTTCTAAATGCTAGGATTACAGGGCTGCTCTACTACACCTGACTAAAGGGTTTTATGTTAATGCTGTTAGTTAATTGTGTGAGGTCCTGAGGCAGGCGCAGTGTTGGAGGTAGAAGATGGTCACTAAGTGGTCACCCCTAAATTGGCTTTTTTGGCTGAATCAAAGACACCTGCCTTTTAAAATGAGATCTAAATTCAATGATTAAAAGTCTCCCCTACCCCTGACCTGAAATATTTTCCTTTTTGGCTCCTCCTTAGGAAACATCCTTATGTTTCCAACACTGACACTGGAGGGCTCTACAAGAGCAACAACGCTCTTAGCAAATGAGCCATCTCTCCACTCCCGAGAGGGATAATATTTTCAGAAGTTAGCTGAGTTGGCCTGATAGCCCTGAGCCACCTTTAGACCTGACACTGTCTCCTCGCTGGGATCCTATTGCTCCCTCTCCTGGGTATGTGCTTATCTGGTATCTTCTTCCTCTGAGGGGTCTGCGCCAGGCTCTGGGGGCCCTGGAATCCGCAGTGCTTGTCTGAGGTTGTTATGTAGGAAGCAGAGTAGACCCAGTATGTTCTCCTCCCTCCTCTCCTCCCTCTCCTGTTTGTTTCCGTGTGTGGTCTCCTATGCAATGATGTGTTCATGAGAGAGGAGCTCCTGATGGACAAAGTGTTCTCATCCATTTCTGTGCCCCTCCCACCTCTCCAGACATGTTATCTGTTCATTCGATGTAGTCTAAAGGTTTTATGACAGACATATTAGCTTAGCATGTGTTCCTTTCGAAGACATCTTTGTTTGTATGCAGCCCAAAGCCTACTATTTAAAGAATGAAGTGGAAGGCACTTCCACTAGAATTTTGGCATTTGTTGCTGGCAGCCCTGATCTCTCACCCAGGGCAGAAAGAGTAGACACAAGAGCAGAGCAGTCCCATTCCAGATTGTTACAGAAAAGTTGAACACGTGATAAGACTAACTGCTGAAATTTGCTGACACCTGATATTTCCAACCCTGTATGAACCATAGACCCACCTACCTGGACCCCTGCTGGTCTAACCCTCTTAAACCAGGACTACCCCAGGACTTCCACTGCAGAGTTTGAGACTAATGTGTGGAAGTGTAAGGACTTATGCCACCCTCAGAGGGAGTTGCCAGTCGCATGTAATTCCTTGAGCACACTGGAACAGACGTGACTGAAATGTGATATATCGTGAGTGTAAAATACATGCTGTACTTCACACTTCGAAGAGAGGATGGGGACTATCTCATTGATCACTTTTTATTGATTATCTGTGTAATGAAATTTTAGTTGTGTGCAGTTAAATAAGTTAACATTATCACTATCTTTTTTTTTTTTTGGTTAATTTTGGGGTCAATTCTCTTTCTTTACTCAGAGTAGACTTGTACTTACTGTGGAATCCAGGCTGGCCTCATATTTGAGGCTAATCTCATACCTCACTTTCTAGAGTACCAGGGTTATAGTTTTGAGTTGATATGCCTTTTCCCTCCTTCCCTCCCTCCCTCTCCCTTCCCCTCCCTCCTTCCCTGCCTTCTGTGGCTATAAGACAGTTGAGACTCATAAACATACAGATTTTGCCCTATGGCTTTTTCTTCTGTTCCAGGATATTCTAGGTCTTGCTGTACTTGATGGCAAGAGGGAATTAGTAGTCTGTTATCCAGGTCATGGCAAATACAAGGGACAAATGTAGGCAGTGGACAGCTGTTTTCACAACTCTTGGGTCTCCTAAGTTCGTGTTTACTGCTCATGTCGGGGTCTTTGGTGTAATGATTAGAGGTTGTCTTTGCCACTTACTGATATGTCAGCTTAATACAAGCTACAGATATCTTGGAAGGGGAAAACCAATTGGCCCTTGGTCAAACCTATGGTGCATTTTCTTGATTGATGATTAATGTGGAAGGGGGTCCCTCTCCATTGTGGGTGGTGCTACCCCTGAGCTGGTGGTCCTGGGTGCTATTAGAAAGCAGGCTGAGAGCCATGATGGAGCAAGCCAGTAAGCAGCACTGTTCCTCCCTGGATGATGGACTACAGGCTGTAAGATAAACTTTCTCCCCACATTGCTTTGGGTCATGGTATTTTATTACAGCAAACAAAACCCTAACTAAGGCACTTACTAGTTGTGTTTTCGTGTGACTCTTTTACCTAATGGTCAAGAGAAATGAACTTGGAGTTATACAGGTGCTGGTTTGACCTCCAGCTCAGATACCTGACCTCAGGTCAATTGTTTTAACCTCTATAAACCTCAATGTCTTCCATTCCATAGGGACCATGGTGGCTTGTCCCATTGTGTGATGTTAAGGTCACTGTATTAGCACATACTAATGGGCCTTGTTTGTGCACTGCATCAAAGGCCCGAGGCCATTGCAATAAGCACTCTAACCATCCTGTCCATTGCCACTGTTCTTGGACACCTTTAGTGAGGGAATGTTTAAGAAAGTGTTAAGCAATTTGGGCTTTTACATAGAAAAGTGTATCTAACGTATTGGGTTCTCTATTGACCACATAGCAACTGCAGAGGGCAGGAGCTGGAGAGAGGATTCACTCTATCACTGATGCAAAGGGTGAGCCTGTGCAGAGAGTCTGGCTTTAGTGACAGACACACCTCTGGTCATGTTTAGGATGTGACAGGTCAACAGATCATCAGGGAAAGCAGCTGCGGTTTAGCAGGATCCTGTGTCTGGGTGTCTGGCTTCTCTTCCTGTATACTATTGATTATTATACAGCCTGTGATACTAATAGAAACATTATCCTAGCATGTGATTATGGCTATTATTATTTATGTATAATCTGTTATTATAGCTTTCTGGCATATAATGGCCAGACAACTCTGACTGTTGATTGATTCTCATTTGCTCCTCTCAGTGCCTCAGGGGGTAGAAGCTCAGATTCCTGTTATTCAGGGATGAAACGGAGGCACAGGCGGTCAGTTAGGCTGGGTAGCCTCAGGATCTGCAGAGGGGGGTCTGGAGACTAGACCCACACCTGCTTTCTCATCTTTGCGTTTCTCTTCTCTTCTGTCACCTGTGGAACACAAACTCTCCTCTGAAGTGACATTTTCATTAAGGACGCTGGGCTACATCATCACTGAGTGCTTTTTAATCCCTCCAAATTGAGCAGCTAAAGGATGTCTGGCTTGTCACTGTGGTTTGGTGGAACTTTGACTATGTGTTTTCTTCATTGTTTCTTACGTACAGGTTTCGAATATACAAACTTTATTGTCAGTACTTATAATGTGGGGACATTTTGTATCTCTCTTAAAATGCCCCAGATACTTCACTTCAGCAGTGAGTGAGCTCATCTAAATGGACATGTAGGCAGTTTTACTAACTCTGCTTACTCCACATCTCGTCCCGCTGAGTTTGGGTTCTGTCTATGCGGGTTTTAACTAGAGGCAGTTTTGCCCTGCAGGGATCACCTCTTCCACGGTGGGAGATAGTTTTGATGGACACAGTAAGGTTTGAGATGCTAACAGCTGTTAAACATTGTGTAGATGGAAGATGTGTCTGCACTGTGTATGTGGGCAGATGCCCGTAACCCCAGCCCCTCAGAAGCAGGAGGATTGTTGAGCATGTCAGGCTAGCCTGGGTTATATAGAGTAAGACTCTGTCTAACACCCCTCCCGCACATATTATCTGTGCACAGATCTCAGTAGTGCTGAGGCTGAGGAAATGGTCTGGCAGTGTTCATGTGATTACTGTCTCTAACCACACAGCAGTGCATATCAGTGGCTCTTGGCTTGCAGTTTCCTAGAACAATTCTGCTCTCCCATAATAGGAACAGCTCCCTCCTGTTTCAGTCTCTTCTGCCCCCAGCAGGGGCTGGAGTCGAGAGCTAATAATCTTGTGACCAAGTGGCACTGAATGAGGAGGTAAATGTCAACATGCTTATAGGGTGAAAAATACAAGCTTCTGATTTTCTCGTATTTGAAATGAAAACATTCTTTACCATGGCCATGCCTCAGAGATTTAATGAGAAAGGACATTATCTTCTACTCACTCATGTTTACACTAATGTTTTCAGAGGAATAGTCGATGCTTAGGGAGTGGAGGCATCCCCACATGGTTATATGCTAGACAGTGTCGATTTCTGCTCACTTAGGACTTTATCCCAAACTCTCTTATGGAAGTCACTGGGGAGCCACCCTCATAAAGCTGGCTAGTTTTCTGACACACACTCTCCTAAAGATATTCTAGAATGATCTACATTCTATAACCTAACACCTCCTTTTTGGACATCTGTCACAGCCAAGATCTATAGGCAAGACTTTGCAACAAAGGTCAGCTCTGTAAGTGCCAGCAGGGCCATCCTGTGTGCTTCTGATTTATCTTGTGAACAAACAGAGAGTGGGGCTGCAGTGGCTCTGCTGTCTCACACTGTCCAGGACTACAGCTACCTGGATCCGCTTTCTTACTGCAGCCGCATCCATCACGTCTGTCTCAGAGAAGAGCACTTCAGACTTCTCAGAGCAAGTGCTGGAGACCCGTCATCTTGACCTGCCTGCAGTATATAGGTGCAGGCTGGACTCGAACTCTCTACTGTAGCTGAGGATAGCCCTGTCCTTCTGATCCTTCTGCCTCCACCTCTATATGCAGATGACTGAAGGATGGGATCACTGGTGTTGTTCCACCATACCCAGTTTATGCAGTGCTGAGGACCAAGTCCAGATGGAATGCTGGCTCAACAAGTACTCTATTGAGTTATGTCCCAGGCCTAGAATACCATGATCGCCCCTCCCCCTACATTAAAGGCTCCGTGTGCTTAGGCAGAGCATCAAGACACCTGAAGTGTATGGTTTGGGATGAAGGAGAGACAGAGAAGTATCCCTAGTGTAGCTAAGTAAACATTTCCTCCCAAGCTTTCAGAACTTCTTAAGATAGCACCGCCAGCGAGAGACCAAAGCATTCACCACATACTTTGTAGTCAAACCACAATGCTATCCTGGCTATTTTTTTTTTTTTAATTTTTGTTGTGTTAGTTATCATACTGATGGCTTCATTCACATAAAGCACTCTCTCACCAAGCATATGGGTGCATGTCCATGTGGAATCTAGAGGACAACCTCAGATGTCCTTCCTCAGCAGCTGGCTACCTTGTTCCTGATACAGCTCCTCTCACTTGCCAAGGATAGGCTGGCTTCAGAGATCCCCCACCCCCTACTTCCCAGAGCTGGGATTACCATTACACGGCTATGTCTGACATGGGTATGTGGGTATGAGAATCAAGAGCCTCATATTTGCACAGCAGGCACGTTACCAGCTGAGCTATTGCTCCTTTAACCATCTTTAATCTCACAACTCAGCAGTGTTAGTGTGTTCCCATTCCTGGGCCATCTTGTCTGTGGAATCCATTTATGGCTGGGTTGGGTGACCCATGTCTTTGTAATATTCTTGTCTGCTTCTTGTGTCCCTTCCACGAAGGCATTTCCACTTAGTACAAGGACCAGAGTTCCTTGGTGGACCTTTTCTCCTTCCCCTGTTACTGTGGGGCAGCTGGCAGGCGAGTTTGCTCCAGTAGAATGTAGACCATGCCAGGTTACTAAGTGGGCTGCAGAGTAGAGGTGAATTTTAATGAGTATCAGGGGGATGAAGGATTCTTGGTTGCTGGGGGTCAACTTCACTAGGCGTTAACTGAACATGTTCTCTCCGTCTTACCCAGGACTCAGGCTGGAGCCGCATGCAAAGGCAACTTTCCTAGCCCCTGTCTTTCCCTCTTACCCCCATATTCCTCTAAGACAGTTCCCTAGTCCTGATCACACCCTGACATCCATGTTCTTATCTCAAGGGGTCTGCAGCTTATCAGGCTTCTTCAGCCCAGGAAATCAGTGGTCATCGTCCTAGAGCCCTGGCTGCCTGGCTGCCTGGCCACACACCTACTTTGGGAAGGGTGCTTTCTCCTCAGGCTTTAGTATGTGGTGCTGGGAGAGTGAGCTTCCTCCTGGATCCTCTGCCTCTACCTCCCGAGTACTGAGATGAAACGTGTACCACCATGTCTGCCTAGCTACTTACTTTGTAGATGGGTTGTGGCTCTCACTGCAGAATAGCTGTTTCAGTGGGCTTTCTAGGGGTATGATAGACACTTCGCTCTAAGAGTGCTTTTGTATATGTGTGTGTATGTGTGTGTGTGTGTGTGTGTGTGTATGTGTGTGTCAGCCTAAAATATTATTGTCGGTTACTTGAAATTTCTCCAAGGGGAAAATACCTGTAGAATGAAACAGATGAAAGTGGTTAGTTAAGTAGGATTTTCCAGTAGGGACTGGTGGCAAAGAGATTGCTTGTGTTTTACAATCAGGATAGCAACATCATGGACAAAAACTCAGACCAAAACATTCGTGGCTTGTGGCCTTACTATTTTAGCCAAGGCAAGCCTTCAGAAGCTGTTTATAGTCCATAATGACTTAAGGCAAGTTTCCTAATTCAGGGAGGCCAGTGATTGCAAGAGTTTTATTGCCTCTTAAAGGATGCTTTGTGACAAATAGTAGTGAAATAAAGGAATAGCCATTTCAACAATGTTCACTAAGGTGGAGGGATGTGGTTTGGTAGCCACATTGTCTTGACTGAATGCTTCTAGTTGCTTTGAGTTTCTAGGTGGCTGTTTCAAATCCTTTCTCTGAGCCTTTTTCAGTCAGTTTAACCCAACTGGTTGTAAGTCTTTGGATCAAAAGCATAGGCCACCACCTCCGATTTTGTCTGTGTACAGAGTTCCACAGAAGGATCTTACGTATGTGTGTGTGTGTGTGTGTGTGTGTGTGTGTGTGTGTGTGTGTGTGTGTCAGAGGGGAATTCTGGTTGTCAGCTTGATTGGTTTAACCAATGCTGAGGGCTCAGTGGGTCTCACCTCTGGGGGTGTCTGTGAAGGTGTTTCCAGGGAAGATTAGCTGAGGAGGGAAGACACGTCCTGAATGTGTCGAGGGTTCCAGGCTGAATAAAAACGGAAGGAGAAAAGCATGTGAGTGCTGCTGTGCCCTTCTCTGCTTCCTTGTCTGGGACATTTGAGCAGGAAGCCTTATACTCCTGCCTCCTTGCCTTCCCCATCATGATGGATGCCGTCAAGCCCGGAAAAGTGGTTGATGCTTGTCCCAGGAGGCAATATAACTGCATCTTGTTGCTGGTCATGTTAGACAGTGGACAACAAGTGGCAATAGGGAGCTTTTGTCTGCCTTGTCATTTGTCACCTACCAGGTGAGGCTGCTACCAGTAGGCCTTCATCCAATCGGATGCAGGCATCTCAAGCTTCAGCTTGCCTCTATGAGATAAGACTCTCCCACACTGGCCAGAAATGGAAGCCTAAGGACTTACATTGGCTATTGTGAGCAGACTCATTTTGAGACGTGAGGCTGGAATCCTTTAAGTGGCCTGCAGCAAGCTGGTGATCTACAATGGCAAGACAGGGACCAACTTCCCAGACAACTTCATGAGCAGTTGGAAGTCAGACATGTTAGCCTATAAGCTGGTCCTGGACTCAAAGCCACATACAAAGGTATTTATCATAGGGCAAGACATTGTCTAAGCTCCTTTCAGCTTTCTGGCCAGCTCGTATCTCTAGCTGTATATATAGCAGAAGATGGTCTAGTCGGCCATCACTGGGAAGAGAGGCCCCTTGGTATTGCAAACTTTATATGCTCCAATACAGGGGAATGCCAGGGCCAAGAAGCGGGTGTGGGTGGGTAGGGGAGCAGGGCAGAGGGAGGGTATAGGGAACTTTCGGGATAGCATTTGAAATGTATATAAAGAAAATATCTAATAATAAATAAATGAAAAGGATGTCAAAATTGCTTTAAAGAAAAATGATTTAAAGAAGATAATTTTTCTGACAAATATAATGTGTCAAATGTCATAACCCTTAATTTTTGGCTACTACACAGTATGAATTAAATATATTTAAATGTATTCATCCTAAAAAAAAAAGAATTTGAGAGAAGGTGCTCTGATGACCTCCTGGAGTAAAGAAGATTCAGGAAACTCAAGTAGGAATCTTTTCCCATGGCCTCCCTCATGTGCTCAGTAGCAGTACCTAGGAGGCCAACTTGGGGGACAGTTCTCTGATTTCTGAATCTGGGGGGTAAGTGCTCCCTTTAGGAGTGCTCAGTTTAGTTGTTAGTATTGCTGAATGGCTTAGTTGGCTAATGGAAATGACAGTGTTTTTTCTGGAATAGAAAGGAAAGTTGAAACGTTTCACTTGGTTTAATAGAACTTTGCATTATCGGTCTAATGAGCAATGCTAGGACGTCTAATGATGCATGGGCCTGTCACCTTGGCAAGTGCACCTTGTCCACTGGAGGTTGCTAGGGAGGCCTTCATTCTTAGTGGGAGGATCAGTTCAAGGTCATCCATGGCTATATAGCCTACTTAGAAGCTTTGGGGTCAGCCTGGGCAACATGAGACCCTGCCTCAAAACAAAACAAAACAAAACTGAAAAAGAGAAAAAGAGAGAGGGGGGGGAAAGCTGATGTTTCTCCTTTCCTGAGGGTGACGGAGGGCCGTGTGGCACAGAGCATCTGTTTGTTTCAGTTCTGCACTCACTGGCTCTCACAGCTTGTGGGAGTTTGCAGTCCTGTTAATAGAACCATTAGGAATGGAGATACCTGAATGTCTCCTGCTTGCAGGGGAATTGGATTGTCTCCGTGAATGACCAGAGAGGGGTGAAGGAAAGGCTCTGTCTTTGTAATGAGAGAGGAATATCACAGAGGAAGGACTGGGAAGATAAGGTGTGTGAGTTCTGCAAGGTGAACGTCCCCAGAAGGCTCAGAAGTTAAGCAGGTAGGTGTCCTTTGCAGGCTCTGAAACCCAGGCCTTCTGTATGTTGGACAAGTTCTCTGCCTCTGAATCACAGGCCTGCCCTCTGTTGTAGAGCTGGGGCCACGGGAAGAAAGGAAGAAGTCAGCAGTGTGTGTGGGGGTGGGGTGGGGTGGGGTGGGGAGTGAATAGGAATGACACCTAATGATACTTGCATAAAATGCCATAATGAACCATATTACTTTGTGTGCTAACTAACAGAAATTAATTTAAAAAAAAATGAGAGAAAGAGATCAGAAATGTCTAGCCCAAAGCACAGAAGCCGCAATCAACTTCAAAGGAAGCTGAATTTTGGCAGATCAGTCTTTTGCTATTTGTGCCTCTTATTATGACACAGATATTGCCTGTCAGTACTTGACGTGCGTTGTATATTCAGGAGTTAAGAAGGACAGGAAAGCCAGGGGAGGAGTATGTATTTGGTGACTATGTTTTTGTTTGTTTGTTTGAGACAAGTGGACCTTAAGCATGATGTTTCATGAGGCTGCCCTTGACTTTCTGATTCTCCTGCCTCCACCTCCCAGATGCTCCCAGGGTCACAGCGCGTCTCCCACCATGCCTGGTCTGATTGCTTCTTTTTGTAATCATAGTACACGTTGCCTTTCTATGGGCAACATGGTATTAAAAGTTGGTTATCTATTACTCAATAGGTTAGTGAGAGCTAAGGGAATCACTCTGGTATTTGTACTAAACTTGGCCCCACTCTTCTGTCAAATTCTCCAGCTTCAGGCTTCTTCAGCTCTTGTTTGGGATATATAGATAGTAGGCTGCTAAATTTGTTGAAATTTGTCCTGATTGGCTGCTCTTAGGTTGGGTATTCTTAGAATTACTCCTAGAAAATGACTCTGAATTTAACAATTTATTAATTTTTATTGTGTGTACATTTGTGATTTGACTGAATGTCTGTGTGAGGTGTCAGATCCTTGGAACAGGAGTTACAGACAGTTGTGAGCTGCCATGTGGGTGCTAAAAATTAAACCTGGGTCCTCCGGAAGAGTACCCAGTGCTCTCAACCACTGAGCCACCTCTTCTGCCTGACTCTGAATTTAAAAAGTGGTTCAGTGGGTAGAGAAAATGTTTTTGCCAGGGTACTAGATTGTTTTTCTTGATTGTACATTTGTTCACTGTGTGCCAACAAGAGAAGAAGGTGGAGATCCTAAAATAAAGCTGTTATACTTATTGTGTCTGAGAGGAAAGAGGGGTTTGGTCTGAGAGTGTGGCTGAGGACGGCTGCCCTAAGGTCACTCATTGCCACACCAGCTCACCCGAGGTTCATGTGGGGATGTGCAGGTGGGCCATCTGCACAAGCTGGTCCTTGTACAGCTGGGGTGCCAGGGAAGACTTAAAGGAAAAGTGAACTCAAGTGCTGTTTGAAACTGTTTTGCTTTCAAACGTGGAGCGTCTTTCCCAAGGCTGTGTTCTCCTGCCTGGGTGGTGGGGTCCCTGGGTGGAGCTGGATATGTTTCAGTGCTCGAGACTCCCTTCCTCTAACCACAATTCTGGACTTGGCAGTACTTGCTTGGAAGCCCAGTGACCAAGACACTCAGTAGAAAGAGAGATGGGGGAAGTGATGTTAATAGATGCTTATTTTAATTGGTGCTACCAGAGGATGTGTAAAATTCTGTGACCCTTCATTTTGGAACATTTTAGGGACTTACAGTGTTACTGAGAATACTTGGACAAGTTTTGCTTCAGGCCATAACATATTTTTTTCTTTTCCCCCCAGACTTCTCCATATTATTGCTCATGTTTGCCATTCATATAGAAAGCTTTGGCCACGGTGGCTATCCTGTATAGGGGTTTCTTCATCAGTCACATAAGGACCCTTTGCATTTGTCCTGGGTATTAGTAAAGTCTAGAAGGGCATCCAACAGTCTCATTAGTGGGAAGGAGGAAATAGCAGCCTGTTTTGTGGTGAGAGGAAAACTTGACCAGTATACCAAGAATATATGCCCAGAACTTTTTTTAAGATGATGAAATTTTATAAAACACTTATTTGAGATAATTATAGATTGAATAAAGCTGCCAGAAATAACATAGTGACCTTGGGTTTGACTCAATTCCTCCAAGAATGGCACATCTATAGTGACTAATTTTTATGTCAACTTGATTGGATCAGGAAACACCCAGAGTTGTAGTGAGACCCTCCTCTGGGTGTGACTATGTATTTTAAGAGAGGTTTAATTGAGGAGGAGGGCAGAGCCAGCCCTAAGAGTGGGCAAGGGTCATCCTATGGGCTGGGAGACCAGATAGAGTAAAAAGAAGAGAATGCTGCATCGGCTTCTGAGTAAAGCCAACCTGTGCAAACTCAAGGTTACCCTGCATTTCCTGCAGGGTGGGTGTGCAAACTGCAGGTCAGCCTGCATTTCCTGCAGGGTGGGGGCTGTATCCCTGAACAGTGGGTCAAAACAAACCCCTTCTTTCTTCGCTTGCTTCTCCTCAGATGTTTGGCTTCAGTAAGGGGAAAGTAACGGGGCAATGTCCCAGAGCAACACTAAAGTTTTCCCTGAGGGAATTCTCATCCATGTAGTCATTGACCGGCCTCTAGAACTTCGGGTCTCTCTTTCTCTCTCTTTTTTTAATTGGATATTTTCTTTATTTACATTTCAAATGTTATCCCCTTTCCCGGTTTCCCTCCCTCCTGGAAACACCCTATCATATCCTCCCTCCCCCTGCTTTTATGAGGGTGTCCTCCACTCATGAACCTCAGGTTTCTTGAGTACTCTAGTGTATGCTGAGCTCTGTACTACGTCATCACAAGAAACTGTCATAGTAACTAACCATTAAAAACTGCAAAACAGCTCCTTCACTAGGGCCCTGAGTGATCCTTTTATAACCATAACCAACTCTTTCCCTCCTTCCCTCAGTCCCCAACCCCTGACAACCGCTAATTCTCCATGCCTATAATTGCATCCTTTCAGTCAGATTCTATAAATGGAACATATGGTATGTATCTTCTTTGAGTTCAGCTTTTTAATAGGCTGGCTATTTGAGTCTATTACTTCCAACCTTTGCCACAGGTCCACAAATGGATGAATCTCCTTCCATCACTAAGGCAGTGAGGTCTGTCAGTTAGAGCGTCAGGAAGCTGGCAGTCCAGGTGCACCTGGCCCTCCCCCTTGCTGCTCTTGCAGAAGACTTTGGTTCAGTTCTCAGTAGCTACAACCATCCAGGGATCCGACGTTCCCTCCTCTCTGAAGGCTCCTAGAATGCACACGGTGCACACAAACTTACAGCACACACACGTAAACATAAAATCAGTAAAAGTTAACAAAAGGTAGGTAGTTAGTGACAGTCCCTTCTTCCAGGACACAAGAGAACAATCCAGTTGATACCTGTCAGCTTAGTACAGACATACTGAGAACATGCTTCTAGTAGTGACTTCCCCAGTGGAAGGTGATTAGCTTTGGGGAGCCCTTTGGGATGTGAAGGAAATTAACCATTGGATCTGGGTAATTGAGCCTCACAAACTATCCTAGAAGTGTTTAGACTTCTGCTAAGTTGAAGCACTCGCTCAGTGTTCGCACAGCCTGCTGTGTAATTACACGTGTGAGCATGCTGGCGTGTGTTTGCTGCTGCATTCTTCAATTTTGCAATGGAAGGATTTTCACATGGTGGCTGCTGCCGTGTAAATTGGTTTCCTCTTGCACATTGGGAAAACAGTGCCAGTCTCATAGAGGAGGGTGCAACTGCTACTGCGATCGAAGCAAACTTTTGGTTCCAATTCCCTCCGAGTGTTTTTGTGAGTGTTCAGATGGGAAAATGAAATAAGTGTAGCCTTTAGGTGGCGTGTACTTCAGCTACAAAGAACAGTGTGGCTTTTGAGAAAGCTGGGCTACCAGAGTAGGTGCTTGCTGAGCTGGCAAAGGTCTGCTCTCTTTGAGGCTGTGTTAGCGGTTTGGGAGGGCAGCAGTGAGGAACAGCTAGGGCAGTCAGTCAGCTGTGGCTGGAAAAGATTTCCCAAGGTAGGGCTCACCCTGCGGGGGATCCCAGCACTCAGAGCTGCTTATGATGTAGCTGTGTTTGTCTTTCCTGTGAGTGGGTCCAGTGGGCATCAGTCAAGGCCTCAAGAAGGAAGAATCAAAGGCCAATGTTACAGCGGCAAGGAAGGAATTCATATTTGGGGACAGTCAACAGTTCATTCAGTAGCTCACAGTTTTGTCATCTTTAGGTTTCTCCTCAACCATGTCTCCTGTATTGGGTCCTCGCTTTTCTGTGTCAGCCAGGGAAGAAGTTCAGAGTTCAGTCATTTGGTACTTCCTGAAGCTCCCTGGAGGATCTCAGAGGACTATGGCTTTGTTACTTGAAAGTATTGTTCAGCTTAAATAAGAGGTCAGAGACGGACAATTTCTGAGAACGGTCCTAAGGGGAAGAAGTTCAGTGAACTTCCCTAAAGCACAGCGCACTTTTACCATTTCTTGAAATAATTTCCATTTCTCTGTCCAGGCAAAGCAGGCGATTGCAAAGAAGCCGAGAAAACCGCAAAGCCATTGGGTTAAATTAGCTCAATATGTCACTCTTAGAACTCAAGAGCAGGTAGTCAAGGCTGCCTAACACCTCATGCATACTAATCAGGGTTTGCAGATGAAACCTGGGGCAGACAGTCAACATGGGAGACCCAGCAAGGTGTCTCAGAGTATGCCACCTGGAGAATGACAACATGGGGGCCTGACAGTTCTGGATTTTTCCTGTGGAAACGTTTAAATCTGACAACTTAACTTTTGTGTTCTTTCTTGGTACATTACTGAGATAGTTGAAATATCTAGATGTGGATTTTTTTTTTTTTTTTTAATAGAATTCTTGCTTAGGAGCTGTGGCTCACGTTGAACTCCTGGTTCTCTTGTGTTGTCCTCCCAAGTGCTGGATTATGGGTATGCACCATTGTACACAACAGGGTGTAGAGTTAAGGAGAAGTTTGCATCTCTACAGTGATCCTGAATATACTTTAATATGATAGCTAGCTTAGCGTTTGTACACCTACACTTGTCCTAGACTCATTTTTTTTTCAATCAAAATATTTAACTGGACAAAATATGCTGTGTTGCCTAGTATAATACACAGAATGGTAGAATTACTGATCCACAGAGAAGAATTATCATTTTAACAAAATGGTTGTTAGGAGAGCTTTGATTCCCCCCAACTGAGGGTTAACAAGGAACAGCCTGTGTGGCCCTATTCTCTGTGACTTTGACTTTAAGACTGCCCTTATAACCATCTGCCCACCTGCCATCTATCTGATAAAGCTGAGGATTGACCCCAGGACCTCTTAGTGCCAGCCAAACACTTTAGCATTGAGCCGTACCCAGGATGCTTTGGTCTATCTTGGGTCCTGCTTTGGGGATGGGTCCCAGGAAGGGAACTCAGAATAACTAGGTTTCAGCACGCGGCATGCTCAGTGCCACGGCCAGCATTAGAGCGATGTCCAGCTGCCTGCCTGTGGCTTTGCTTCCAACACAGCCATCGAGTTTGCTCCCTTGCAGTTGATGGTCGCACTGTATTTTGATTTTGTTTTTCCCCAAGTTCTTTCAGAAATCATCATAGCTGCTTCTCTTGGAATCCATTTGTACCCTCCTTGGAGGCTGTGTGTGTATGTATGTGTGTGTGTGTTAACAGCTGCCCACGCCCATTCCTTCCTATCCATCTGCCAGCTCTCCAGGCCCCTTTTCCTCACTGAGCATTGAGGTGAGGTGGATGGAGAGAAGTCTGTAAGAAGTTGCGGACTCTATGTTCTGCAGGGAGGGCTGGGTCTCGGGTCATAGTAGCTTCTTTCTTCAGTAAAACCCTTCTAGGGAGGGCACCAGCTGTGGGTAAACCCCTGCCCTCTGAAGTGCCAGAGTTACATGGGTGTGGATGTTCCCGGTGGCTTGGGAACCTTGGCAGGGAGGCTGAAAGGTCCTTGTTTGTGATGGAGCTACAGTGGCTGGCTTTTCTCCGCGCCTCAGAGCTGTCGAAGCTCCCTCCTGGCCTTGTAAGAAGCCTGCTGCTGCAGAAGTATATTTTTTCTCTGGATGCGAACCAAGCTGATATTTTGGATGCATCTGCTTCCCAAGAAGGTGTCAAGGCATTGGCTCTGTTCCTGTGTCTCCTCTGCTGAGCTGGTTTTCCTTGTCACCTTCTTAAAGGTGTAGGGGGCTTTACCTTAGCCCTCCCTCAGCACGCTGTTACAGCAGGCAGAAAAACACACCAGGGAATATAACCACTGGAAACTAGCTCACTAGGGGACCTTCTCCATGCGGTGACATGTGACTATTTTGACATCAGATCTGGGAACTCTGCAGTTTCTGCCCCTCCCCCAGCTCTCTCGCAGCTAGGGGCAAGAGGGGGAAGGTGAAGGAAGGAAAGGAAGGAGCTTCTTGTATCGTCCCCTGTGTTCCCAGTTCTGTGGGAAAACGTTATGACGCACATCAGCCTGGAGGTGACTGGCCTTTCCTCACTGTTTATTTTTGAGGCTGTATTTAGTTGTCAACTGTCAAAACACGGATGGCTTCACTAGTAAAGGAAAACGAATGGGACATAGTTGTGAACTGTCTCCCTGGCACAATTGCTTGTGGGACTGAAATTACTGCGTGCATTTTGTTGTTGTTGTTGTTTGTTTGTTTTGTTTTGTTTGGGTACCACTCTGAAGGAGTTCTCTACCCCATGCAGTTGTGTAGCTTCCGGAATGCCATGGGGTCTTTCTGTCTCTTTGGTGACTTGTGTAAGCCCGATGTGACGATGCGTCTTATAGTCACAGACAGCAGTTGGGAGGTTGAGGCGTTCCCACAAGTCTGAGAGCAACCGGTGGGCCTCAGAGCCCATTTAGCCACATAGCACAATCCCATCTTTAAAAAAAAAAGAAAAAGAAAATGGGAAAATGAAGGGAAGCCAGTGTAACCAGGTTTGTTTGTCTGCCTTTGTTCACTAAGTAGGCATTACTCTATGCCTTCGGGGCAAGGTAGTGTGTTGTTATTAATTAGCCTTGGGCTCAGAAAGACTGGTGGGCACCCTGGTTCCCCACTCTCAGATCTGGGAATTTTGCAGCTCCCCACCCCCACCCCTTTCTTGCAGCTCTTGATTAGTGAATATCCTGTCTGCTCACAGGACTGCTTTTAGAATTAAGATAATGTATGTGGGGATTGCCTAATGGCTAATACTTGTTATTAGTGTGATTGTTGAATTGAGAACAACAACAAAAAAAGCAAATGTGCTAAGTCCTGACTTTTTGGTGTTTTCAGACCACAAGGTTGTGTCTAAGACATGGAGTGGGGGTGGGGGTGGGGCAGCGGGGGGAGTCAGGAGTATCCACTTCCTGTGGTATGGTGGGAGGGACTTTCTGGTGACATTGGTATTACAGCTGTCACACTATCCATGGCCTAGGAACACCATCAGCTTCTTTGTGAATTGCCCATGCACAGTGGTGATTGTTCAATGTCTAGGATTTTGGAAAGGACCTTAAAGGATATATGTGAGCTTTTAGATAGGTGAAAGCTGGACAACACTTGGTTTGGTGGGACTAAACAAGGTTCTGCAGAGCTTGCAAGATCTCCCAGTGGTGGGGGAGACTTTGGCATGGAGCAAGTGAATAAGGGGCTGGTGTCATGGCTTGGCTTCTTTCTCGCTGCCAGTTGATGGAAGGAGCACCCTGGTAGGTGGTGCAGGTCAGGTGAAGTGAGATGCTCTCTGCACGTTTCCATGGAGACACCTTTGCATAGGGCGGGGCTGACTGTATTTTCAAGAAGGTACCTTTCTGATTACCTTTGCATTTAAGTCCCACTTGTGTAAACATTGTGTTTAGTTAGAGTATGAAGCTGTGATGATAAGTGTGGCCTTGTTCCCTGCTTCTGTTTTATCCCATACACTCATTTTGGAGCCAAGGCTGTGATAGGTAGAGATATCAGATTGGCCTTGAAACTCCCAAGTCTCTGGCCTCAAAATCCTGACTGGGAGTTACAGGAGCATGGCACCAGACCTAACTCGGCCCTCTACAGGGTATTGTTCCTTTTCTTATGTGCTTAGGAATTTACTCTTCTTAATTCTTGTTGGAGATACTAGAGGTTGAATCTAGGTCCTCGAGATTTTAAGTGTTTTGGCATATTTTTGGTAGATCTATCTCAATTGTGAAGGAAAACTGTAAGAATCAGGAGAAAACAACAGGTTTGGTTATCCTGTAAAATTAATTCCAGTTAGTACATCCTCCAAGTTATTCACGAGGCACAGTATTGCTCAGCAAGCAGGTAAAGGCGTTTGCTGTCAGCCTGATGATTTAAGTTCAATTCCCTGATTTCACGTGGCTGGAAGGATAGACTCATATAATGCCCTGAAATAGAGATCGCAAACCTTTCCTCTAGAGAGGCAGGGAGCAAATATTGAGACTTGTCAGCTAGTTCTGTGGCACGGACCCAGGCCTGCTGTCAAGTGTACACAGGCAGTATTCACAGTGACTGGTCACTTTATAGTGGGACTTTTTACAGAAACGGGCCTGACTTGGGTCTCTGAAGTGTTTACTGCTCCCTACTCCAAAGGAAAGCTATTTTGTTAGTGACAGAAAGAAAATTGAAATTAAAATGGGGTGAGTCACATAATTTTCAGATAATTCCACAAAGGCAAAACATAGTTATTTTTACTCCAGCTGCAGTGTGTGCGCCATTGCCTGTGGTTTCATCTTCAGTGGCTTTAGTTATACACCGTCCTCTAGGTGTGGTTGTCCATGTATCTAATCTCAGCACTTAGTAGGTAGAGGCAGAGGCATCAGAAGTTCGAGGCCATCCTGGGCTACTAATGGGTTTTAGACCATCCTGGAGGGTTAGAAATCTCTTGAGAAACAAACAGACTGACTCTTTTTTTTTTTGGTTTTTTTTTTTTTTTTTTTAAGGTACATTTAGTTATCAGCGATTATCTGTAGTTCAACTGGAGAAATCCAGAAATAAACAAACCTTCATTTAGAATTGCGCGTCATTCTGCATAGAGGGACGGAATTTTGTGACTCTCCCCCTTCCCCTTCTCCCCCTTCTCTTGCCACTTTCCCCTCTTTTGGAGACAGGTCCCCCAGTGACTCAGGCTGGCTGGGGCTCCCAGTATAGCTGAACATTACCTTCCACCCTGATCCTCCACTTGCTGAGCGCTGAACCCTCAGGGGTGTGACACCCCCTCCCCCGCCTCTTGAGCAAATGACTTCTTTCTCTCCACCCAGCAGTCGCCCAACAGTAGTCAAATAACTCAATTTTTACTTATTAAACATCTTAAAGCATGGGGAGTGAATTTTGGCAGCTGTATTATAGTATATAGTTAAAACTCCTGTATTTTGATATTGTTGTTAGCTTGCTGGATTTATAAATGAAAGGTTGCTGTAGGTGCCTGGAAGGCCCTAGGCATCTTCTGGGGGTTGGGAATGCATTTTTTTTTTCTCACTTTATCTGCATTTATTTTATGCTGGATTCATTCCCGTGCCATGAGTTTTTGTTTCTTCAGTTTCTTCTGGGATATCCTTTTCTTCTATATATTATGCTCTCTGGCTTTGGAACGGTCTGTTCCTTCTCAGTGAGGATCATCTCAATGTGGCAGGGGGACTCATGTATGGGTTAATCCGGCTATGAGCTCTGTAGGTTCATCGGCGCACCTTAGGTGCCTTGTTCACCTGGATGTATTCAATGACTAGAGAATCTACGTCTAAACCCTCAGTTCAGCATTGCTCTCTGCATTTTTAAACATGTGCAGCGAAAATTCAGCACTCTTCTTTGGCTACCGTCCCTGTGTCCAGCCCCACTGTTTGGCCTGGGCGCACCTACCGACTCCACCATTATCCCGCCGGAATGCCACACATTGCTTCTTTAAAGTGACATCCTTCAGATACTTGGTGGCTTTGTGGATATGCGTACCCTTGATGGCCTAGGCAGTTCCCCAGGTGTTCTTGAAGTGAACATGAAGGTTTGAACCTCTTGATTTGCATGATTTTGTGGGGTTTTCTAGGTCAAGAGAGTAGCGAACTATCTTCACAGGTCACCTCTGGCTGCTTACAGGAAGAGCTTGGGAATGTATCTTGTCTAGATATTGGGGAATGCTATTGCTTAAACAGTGCTTTGCAAATAAACCTTAAATATCATTATCTTTGGCTTTTCTTGCATTCCTACTGTCTACCTAGAGGCCCCGCCCCACCCCTATCCTCACCACTTTTTTTTTTTTTTAATCTGGTATCTATTTATGGGATGTCTTCTTCCCACTAGGCTTCAGAAACTTACATGTTGCTTAAGTTGCAAAGGTTTCCTTGGGGGAACAGCAGGCTGGACTTTGTCCTCATTCTAGCCAGATGTGGGTTCTTGTCTTCAACCACATCAAACAGAGGGCCTAGGGCACCAGGAACCCTGTGTTGCGAAAGGAGCTTGGCCCTCTTCTCATTCTACTGTGTTTGTGCTTGAAAAAGTGGTTTTGTTTTGTTATGTTTTTCTTTTTTCTTTTTCTTTCTGTGTATATTAGTAGAGAAAGTCTGGAAGAATTTACAAGCAGTGAAAATATTTTAATAACGGAGCTGTCAAAATTCTTGATGATTCAAGTGCGTGTTTTCTTGCCCTTTAGAGTTTTTACTTAGCTTAGACTTTGAGTTTCTGTGAGTTCTTCCTGCCAAATTATAAATAACCTGTATCTGGCACCTGGCTGCAGAGGGCTTTGCCCTTGAGTGCTGAAACACAGGTCCAAAATAATGATTCCTTTATGTCTAGCCTTCCCCCACACCCAGTATCCATCTGTGTGTCTGTCCTCTGTCTAGCAACCCCTCTGCGTGTGTGTGTGTGTGTGTGTGTGTGTGTGTCTGTACATCTGTCTAGCTATTCCTTCCCAATCTGAGTGTGTATGTCTATCCCTCAGCCTTTCTTGCCCTTTCAAATTGGGTGTGTCTGTTTGTCTGTTTCTGTTCATAACATTTTTGGCTCTAAATAATCCAGGCCATGTCCTGTGCCCTGCCCGCCTTCCCTTGTACCAACAGTCAGATACATGGATACAGGGAAAGGAGCTGGGTGTGTGGCATCCTGTTACCCCAGCACTTGGGTGATGGAGCAAGGGAGGGTCATAAGCCACAGTTATGGATCCAGTTTCTAATTTTATATCCCCCCTCTCTACCCCATGAGCTAGCAGGAGTTAGTGTAGTGTCCTGCAGCTTTAATGGCTCATAGCCACAAGATAAATAGTCCATGCGTCCTATAATATAGTCCAACTAGTTCTAAAGTTGAAGTTCCTAGGATCCGCTTTTTGGGTTCTGTGTTGGCTATTATGGTTCACAGAGTGGTTACGCACTTCTTTCCTACTGGTTCTTAGGCTGCATCTCAGCGTTCGTTAATGAGCTGAGAGATGAGCTGCGCAGAGCTTCCACTCCTTCTCCAGCTGCCTCCCCTCTCAGCACTCCGCAACTCAGCAAACAGCAGCTATGAAACCCACAATTGAGGGTTTTTAAAGAGGGGCTAATCTAGATGTACTGCTACCTGCATTTAGATGTCAAAACCCCAAAATGAGCTTTGAGTCTTGTTTGCTGGTAGGCCTCCTTCAAGGGAGACTTGATAGTAAATTGATGTATTTGTGTTTAGGGAGACTTTTTTCTGAGCAATGTGGGCACTTTTTGGTTTGTTTTATTTGGTTAACACTATTTCATTTTATGTGTGAGTATCTCACCTGAATGTATGTCTGTGTGCCACCTGGGTGCAGTGCCTGTAGACGCCAGAAGAGGGCGACAGATCCCATGAACCGTAGTGGCTGATGATTGTTAGCCTCTCTGTAGGTGCTGGGAACCAAACTCTGGGCCTCTGCGAGAGCAGTAACTACTATTTAACTGCTGAGCACTTTCTCTAGTTGTGGATTGTGGTTTTAAAGAATGGAGTAGCCAGGTTGTAATTCTGGGTCTATTATTCTAATTATTCATTCCTACATTTAATTTAATAATTACTGAATGGAGTACCTGTTTTGTGTCATGCTTCATTCAGAGTACTCAGGATAATGTATTTACATGCACCAATAAGAGAGTCTTAGCCATATTTATTTATTTGGCTATTCAAAAAAATTGAAGAGTTTGCTGCATTTGGTTATGACAGACTGTAGACCTGTGGTTTTTTTCCCCTTGAGGAATGAGTGGGTGTGTGACCATTTCATCTTGGCTTTAGATTAGTTGGCTCTGATGTTGTGGATGGTCCCACCCACAGTGTGGATTCATAGGGCTTGGCTTCTGCTCTCAAGGTTTCCTAGGACAGATTCTTGGGGGCTGTGGATCATTCTGGGCCTTGGAGTTTGTTTACTGCTCACGAGTAGCTCTGCCTAATCACTGGGACAAAGGGGAGATGTGCTTCAGGTGACTGGCTGCTTGTCAGCAGGTTTGATGATACAAGCAGTGCAAGGAATCCTGAATTTTCAAACTGAGGCTGCGGCTGGTCTCTGGGTTGCTCCTGTGTATGGCTCCTGCGTTCTTGCCAGTGTGGTTGATGCCCCCTTTGGCTGTATTAGCCAGGTGAGAGTCCACATGCATTCACCTTGGAAATTTGGTATGAGCAAATAGCCTGTTAATCGGCGTATTTAATTATGTTGCCAACACACAAATCATTTTCAATATCAAAGTGCTTATCCTGTGCAAATTAAGGACAAAGAATTTATTTTGATATCTACAGTGTAATATTTGTTATTGAATTCGTTAATGTAGTTTAGGGGTTTGAATTTAAAAAATGGAAACAGAAATGCCCTAGGTACCCACTTCATGGATTAATATAAACCAGGCACAAGCCCTAGTATATAGTAAATGCTGTGTAAATTCTTGTCATTATTACTATTTATTTTTGAAAAATCTGTTGGAGTTTGCATGAAACTAGCAGGCAATCCTGCTGCAGCATGTCCCCAGGTCACGGTCCATGTTTAGATTATTCAGTTTTAACTGTTCAGGTTTCAGGGAAGGGTAAAATGCTTCTAGGCATAAATCTACATTTGAAGAAATTCCAGTTATGCTGGGAGTGGTGGTACATGCCTATAATCCGAGTATTCACACCTTTGGAAAAAAGATGCAGGGTCATTCCATATTGAGGTCAGCTTGATCTACATAGTGTATTTGAGGCCATCCTGGACATTGGCACTTTGTATGGGAAATGTATGTTTACATGCACAGAGTAGAGCAATAACATCATCATCTTCACCATCGGCTGACATTCAGTAAACTGCAGAATCTGTTGAGGAGGTAAGGTAGCTTAGTTGATGAAGTGCATGCTGGGAAAGCTTAAGAACCTGAGGCCAGACCCCCAGCAGCCACGTAAAGAGATCCAGACATGGTGTTCATATCTGTGATGCCAGGGCTGAGAAGGCAGAGGCCAGTAGAGTCCTGGTCTCCTGGTAACATTTCATTCAGTTCTGTGAGCCACCCCTGAGGAAGATGCTTGGAGTGCCATGAGAGTAAAACAGGGCATGGGAAGTGGCCTGTCTTGGCTGCCATGACTTCTACTCCAAATGAGCCAACTCTCTGTGGGGAATGGTGGTAGCTTTATAATCACAACCAAATATTGCCAGTATCAGATCAAGACCCTGCAAGGGAACAGCATTTATTTATGCATTATGTGACATGGGGAAGAATCAGGAGTGGCAGCCACTGGGCAGTGACTCCATCACTAGTTGGGTGCTGGCCAGTGACTTTCACTCTGAATCCCTTCTGGAGTAAAGACAAGACAAGGGTAGGTGAGGAGACATTCAGAAGGAGGGGGGCGGGGCGCTAGCTGTATCAGGCTTCCATTTTGAGTTCCTTGCTGAGCCTTGAAACTTATCAGAACGTGTGCTTGCCTGCAGGTGAGCTGGATATTTGAGGCCTTTTTGATGAGAAATATTTTTTCTTTCTTTTTTTTTTAATGTTGAGTATGGAACTCAGGTCTCATGTATGTAGGGAAGGTGATCTACCACCTAGAAAATCCCTAAACCTGGATGAAGCCTCTTTTGAGAACCAGAAGTATGTAAAAGCCATGTTACTGATAACATCTTTCTTTAGGACTCTGAGGTCATAAATGCAGAGAGCACAGAAAAGCTGCTTCTGGTGGCCTCTTTCTGAATTGAAATAGTGGACCATCAATGATGTGAGTGAAAATGTCAGGTTATCCTAACTTTGTATTTATCTAGCAATGCCTACTTCACTGGGTCGTTTTCACTTAGTATGCTGTGAGCTCTCCTCTCCCACCACCCTGCACACCCCGTATCCCTGTTTGCACCTTCAATATTACCCAGATGTTTCCTCTTGTTGGGGTCTGTGATGTGACTGGGCTTCTCTGACTGGGACCTGGCCAGACTTGCATTTGCACGCAAGGATTCAACAACTATCAATCAGACTGTGTTATAGGGAAAAGTCATTGTCTCTGTTGAGCCTTTATAGGCCTATTTTCTTGTCATATACCAGAACATTGCGTACCAACTGTTTACACAGCCTTTATATGTTGTGTTAGGATTCGTAAGCGAGCCGGAGATGGTTTAGTATGCAGGAGGACATGCCCAGTTTATATGCAAATGCCATCCACTCACTGTGGAGAGCTTGAACATTCAGCATTATGGATTTGGTATCCCCAAGGTGTCCTAAAATAAATCCCTCGGGGATACACAGGGGCAATATCTGAAGTGTCAGCAGTTTTATTTCAAGAGACACTGGGCCGCCTTCAAAGGGACTCGCTCGTCCTTTTCAGCATCTTACTAATGTTTAGAATGTATGGAGCTGTCCATCATCTGCTCTTATAACTGCAAATCCTCTTTATGTCGTAAATCCCCCTGCAAAGTGATAGTTGCTTGAGGTTTTAGTTGGGTTGGAAGCTGTTTATCAAATCTTTTCTTCAAAGTCTAAAAATGGAATAACCAATGGAGCTGAGCTGAATTGCAGCTGCCTCCCTTCTCCCCCCTCCCCGCCATAGACGTATATATTTAATTCTAGACAGTGGGGCAAACAAGTAAACATGGACAAGAAGGCAGGGAGTTTCTTCTCCATGCAGTGATTAGAGCCTAGGAGGACAGGGAGGCTGATAGTAGCTTGGGCCACAGTAAGGAGGCCTCTGATAATTACAACAGGGATGTAGTCACCCCAGGACACATTTTATGCATTAAGAAGTGGTAAGCAGACTCAAATTTCCTATGCAGAAAGATTCTCCATGTGGCAGGAGCCAGTTGGGTTACTTTGTCAGGATACACACACACACACACACACACACACACACACACACGAATGAATAGGTAGTTGGCGCATAGCTCTTCTGGTGGCAATTGCTTAATTTTAAAAAGGACAAAACTAGGCATAGTAGAGAAAGTCTGTGACCTCAAGGGTCTGACGGCTCTGAGGCAGGAGGATTGTGAAATTAAGGTCAGCAGAACAAGACCCTATGTAAAATCAATCAAGCAAACAACTATAGAAAATTGCAAAGGTGGATCACTATCAAAGGACTCTCCTAGGTGTCCTGATGTTCCTGATGGGAGTCGTTGGTACAGAACAGCTCATTGCTCAGTTACAGGGTTGATGTCCCCTTCTCTTGCACTGGAACACTGGCTTTATTAATATATGTTAGGGCATTTGTTACCAGGCTTCTGTATATTCTGTTACTAAACCTGTCAGTTTCTCAAAAGTTAGGGTTTGTGTTTTTGTTTGTTCTTGTTGGGGGTGGGGAAGGCCTGTGCTGTATCTAGCATGGCTCCATGGACAGACTTTAGCATCAAGGGAATAAAGAAAAGCCAAATATACAGACGCATGTACAGAAAGAAGGGATGGCATTGGGTGGTCCAGGCTCCCTGACAGAGAAGCTGGGGTGCTCTGTAAACACAGTATGTTTTCATGGGCAGTTACACAGAGAGACAGTTATTACATAGAGCCAAACAGGTGATCTCAGTATGGTCAGTCGTGGTAGGAGGGCAGTCCTTCAGGTTGTGAATATGGGGCAGGGAAGCTATGGTGGACATTTTCTGCATACACTATCAACATCCACACGGGGACCAGAGGAAGGTTTTCCATTCCTCTGAGGCTCAACCGGAGGTACCTGGGGGAGGCTTTGTCTCTTTCCCATGGTTCTGAAGTCATCGTCTTTGATATGACCAGCTCATGCCAACCACACACACACCCGCCTGCCCAATTTTAAATTAACTTGGTGGTATATACTTGTTTTATTTTTTTATAGCATATCTGGGTGCTGATTTAATGCTTTTGTTTAGAGATTTAATTGATAATTTTCGTCTCACAATAAGGGAAATTTTATACATATATATTTAATATTCTAGAGAGAGACGCGTTTCTAATTGTACGACAATTACATACACACTGGACTTAAGCAAGGGTGGTCAGCTTTTCATGACTCGTACAAGATGCAGCAGCATGCTTTAGGATGTGTAAGGCGGGACCTCAGCTGGGAACATAAGTAATGTGCTCTTGTGCCGGTGTTGGTTTGTCTTTAACTCAGTTTCTTCATTCTCGGGGAACTTAACTGAGCCCAAAGATGGCTCGAAACTTGACTGAGCTGCCTGCCCTATTTTCCTCTGGGATATGCAAGTCAGGGGTGTCAGGAGGGTTGGCCTGGTTGATGGCGGCTCATCCTTCAGCTGTCAGGCTGAGGATCATTCCTGATCATTGTTGCCCTGTCCACTGAATCTCTTAGGATCCAGGGGAGAACAAATGAGCCCTATTACACAAACAGGCACTTCACTGATGCGGCCCAGCCTGGCCACTTCGTCCTCATCAATTGGCTGTGTATTGGGCATCTTAGAAATCTCAGGGCTGTTGCTGAGATGTGTGGACGGTTCAAAAATCCAGCTTAAAGGACAGACAGAGACTGAAGCTCCATTTATTGAGCTGTTGGCATTTTGGAACAGGACTCCCAGCTGCCTTTGAACGGGGGGATTGAGGACTTGTATGTAGTTTTCTTTGTCTCACTTTGAAGTAGTTTCCCCCTTCATCTCTTCCTAAGCTCCCCCTTTTCTGATTAAGCTGGAGATACACTCTGAAGCGGACTGCTGTTAATCTTCCTCTGCCTTGAATCTTTAAATGGGAAAAATGCTGAGACTAACACAGCTTTGTCATTCACTGTGATCTCAGAGGAGAAAGGAGATACTGATGCTGTGAAGGGCCTTGAACGTAAGAGCCTGGAGGATTGCTCTTAAGTCTTATTTTTCACGTGGCACTTACGATGTTAGCATTGAGTCCACGTCAGCGAAGGAAGTCTGTGTCTGAATGACATTGCCAGAGTGAAGCATGGCCTGTAAAATAGAGTCGCATAAACACTGGAGAAGTTAATCTTCAACACACTTCTGTGCAAAACAGGAGACTTCGATGTAATAAAATAGAACAAGTCCTTTTAGAGTCTATGAATTTATTTTGTTTTCTTATTCTAGGCTGTGTTCTGTGGCTGTGACAAATACCAGGACCAAAGGCAACTTGGAGGGGGAGTAATGGGTTTATTTCCATTTATAGGCCCATTGTCAAGAAAAGTCAGGATGGAAACCATGAAAAAATGCCAGTTGCTGGCTCCCTCACAGGCTCATGCTCAGCTTAGTCTGCCTGCGAAGGGAATGGTACTACCCACAATGGGCTGGACCCTGTTGCATCAATTGACAGTCAAGACAATCCCTCACAGACTTGCATGCCATAGACCAACCCTTTAGAGACAATTACTCAATTATGATTCTTTTTTTGGTGATTCTAGGCTGTCAAGTTGACAGTCAATGCTAAGTAGGACACTTGGAAAGTAATTCATGAATGTTTGCTGCATAGTACATTTTTTCCCTAGAGGTATATGGTCTATTATAGTAGCTACGAGGCTCATGTTAATTTCACAGAAAGTAAATAAAATCCTCAGTTACTCTAGTGACATTGCAAATGCTTATTATACACTCTCTTTCTATACATGGCCAGTGGCTTATGTATTACGATATCCACATCAGGACATTTGTGGGAAGGTCTATGAGAGCAGTGTTTAGAAGAACCAGAAAAGGTACAAGGATAGCCGCACCCTTTTCCTCCTCAAAGGTACTCTTTAGAATTGGAATGTCTGGTTTTATATTATTTTGAAGTGATGGAGGGGCAGGACGGAGTTGGGCATCATTCTCTTGATAGAAAGATCCATTTTCCTCTGTTGAGAATAAGCATGCTGCCATTCTAATAACGCTTAAGGAGGATACTTGAAAAACCCTGGAATGTGTTCTCTGCTGTTATTAAAACATTTTTTATTACACTTGTTTACATGGTGCTAAGCACATGGTATTTGTTGAGTGAGTAAATTATTTATTTAACTATTTAATAATGACTGTGATAATACTTGATCATGGCCCCTAAAGAAAATGGAATTGGTCAAGTGTACCAATATGAATACTTGTTTCTTTTTGTTTTGTTTTGGTTCTTCTCTCTCCCTGCTCCCTCCCATCCCCCCATGGGAAATGACTTTAAAAGTCTAATCCTCCAGCCTTTTCTTCCCAAGTGCTAGGATTATGAAAGTGTGCTACTATGCCTGCTTTGAAAGGGGATCTACTATTTTGGGACACAAAATGCTACACATTTAAATTCATTATCTACAAGAGAGAAAAACACAAGACATTTCCTGATAAGGAGCATCCTCAGGCAGAAGCCTGCTTCTACCTGCACTTTGAAGTTTCTTTAGTTTTGGCTCTTCTCTGTCTGCCTCTCCTGGAGACCTAAGATCTGTCCTTCTCACTCACCCAGGCTTCTAGGTGTTGAATGTCGGGGAAGGGCAGGGGCAGCCCTGGGTCTTGGAGATCTGCTCAGTGTCTCTGTTGGCTGTAGCCATCACACCAGCACTCTAGAAGGACACAGCAGTTGATTTGGAGCCAGGCCACTGCAGGTCCATAGACAGGCGGTGGGAGAAGGATCCACCTGCAGTCTGCTGTGTTGGAAGTTGCCAGTTTGGTAACAGACACCAGGTTTATCATCTGGCCTGTTGCTGACACAGAGGGGAAGCCTTGGGAATGGTTAGGGCCATTAAATGGGAAGGGTTAGGGCCATTAAAGAAGATGGGGTCACTCAGAGGGAGGGAGAAGCAGGCAGAGGCAGTGCTTCTGGCAAAGATGCTGCAGGACCCTGCTTGTGCTGAAACTCTACAACATTTAGCCATTTCCCACTGAGTGCCAGCAGTTTGGCCACTTGGTAGGACACTGAGTGCCCGGACGAAGGAGGTTGATCTCTCTGTTCTCCCAGCAAAACGTAGCTGCAGCTCGGAAGAAGAAAAATGATGCATCTCTTAAAGAAACAGTGTTTCTGCCTAGTTTGTCTTTCCACTCTGCTTAGCTTTATTCATTTGTAATTTGTGAGATGACGTTTCTCTGTGTAGTTCTGGCTGACCTGGGTCTTTTCATGTAGCCCAGGATACCCTCACATTGGCGTTCTTTCTGCTTCTACCTTCTGAGCACAAAGAAGCCTGACTCTGTGTCCTGGTTTAAAAAGATGGCTTGTCTAGTATTTAAACTATAAAACTAAATATCACTAAAGTAATACATGATAATTTTCATATTCCCTATAAAATCTTTCTCACTGGGATCCTGCTCCATCCTTCATAAGTCATTAACTTCTGTGAACAGAGTTTTGGAAGTCTTTATTAAGATGGATTTCCCTGAACCCTATCCATCCATTGCTGGGAATGACATTCTCAGCCTCCGTGCAGTGCAGAACCACAGATTCTGATTAACAGATCACTTGTCTCCTTCTAGAATCCAGAATTTTTGTTGCTGGAAATAAGTAAGGCCTGGAAGAAAGATGAACATTCAAGAGGCAGAGGTGCAAGCAGGCTGTGTGCCAGGTGCCATAGTGGGCGCTGAATGAAGAGTATGCAGTCTTTTCTTGTTCCTACATACTTTATGGTTTAGTGGAGTTGGCAGATAGGAAATAGACAATCCTAGCAATTCAGCTTGTTCAGGGAAATTAGGACGGGAACCTGTAATGGCAGCCAGAAATCTCAGGTTCCTCTCTAGAGATGTGCTTTAGGCTGGAATGTGGAAAGAGGAATGGGATGATCAAACAGGAGTAGGGGCAGCATTTATCAGCAAGGTATTCTATAGTAAACCTGGAACCATGGGGCTCTGGAAACTAAGATTAGGGGTGGCCAGAGTTGAGGAGTTCAAGACCAACCTAGACAACATAAAGTTGATTAAGAAGTCTGCAGGACCGGGGCCTAGCAAACACAGAAGTGGATGCTCACAGTCAGCTATTGGATGGATCACAGGGCCCCCAATGGAGGAGCTAGAGAAAGTATCCAAGGAGCTGAAGGGGTCTGCAACCCTATAGGTGGAACAACATTATGAACTAACCAGTACCCCAGAGCTCTTGACTCTAGCTGCATATGTATCAAAAGATGGCCTAGTCGGCCATCACTGGAAAGAGAGGCCCATTGGACTTGCAAACTTTATATGCCCCAGTACAGGGGAATGCCAGGGCCAAAACATGGGAGTGGGTGGGTAGGGGAGTGGGGGGGTGTATTGGGGACTTTTTGGATAGCATTGGGAATGTAAATGAGGAAAATACCTAATAAAAAATTAATTAAAAAAAAAAAACTCTGCAGGAGGAATTTCAGTTGAGTTGTGGGAAAGTAGCCAATTTTGAATACTAGAGTAGTGATTTTGTACCACAGCCTCAGACAGAGTATACAAACCTGTGTTGAGAAATTGTGTTCAAAAGTGAAAGGAAGCTGAAGAGGGCCTGCAAGAACTGTGCAGTGTGTATGGAAAGCACGCTGTGGAAGGGAAGCCAAATTTTAATCATGGCTTGGCAATCCTGTGAAGGAAGGGAAGATGTCCTGAGATGGCATGGCCATACTCCCATCCCTAGAGGAGGAGGAGGGAGAGGAGGACTTTGAAGGTCATAGGCAGAGGGTAGGATGCTTGAATTAGCAATTCTCAAAGGAGTTGGGGAGATAGCTGACAGCCGAGCACTTGACTATTGTCTGTGATGCTCTAGGTTTGAATCCAAGCACCACGGCTAGTAAACAGAAAGGAAATCTTAGAGGTTTGGAGTTTGAAGTAATAACCAGCCCAGGCTAGAGTGTGGTGGAATGGTTAAGAGGGTCCAGCTGTGGGAAGATAACCTGATAGAAGCTCTGGGGAGTGTGACAATGGCATCATATTTTGAACACTTTGTGTTCATTCTTATGACACCCTGATTGAGGTATACAGTGTGGTCCTTAGTTCTACAGATGAGGAAAACAGGGCACAGAGATAATGCTGAGGGCCTTATGCTTGTTGGACAATTGCTCTACCACTGAGCTAAATCCCCAACCCTGAGATAATACTTCTGAAAGTCCCATGCTTGTAAGGTTTTGTAGTGAGTCAGAATGGTGATCGATCTTCAGAAAGTAGTATCATAAGTATGGAGGCACCGTTGTTCTCAGTGATAGAAGTGGGGCCATGTAGGAAGAGTGGAGCCAGGTCTTGGTACCACACATGAAGTCAGCTGAAAGTGCCTGGTTTTTAGTGCCCCAGTTGGGTTAATTCTTCCACCTGTCCTAAAGGCCATTCCAAAGGCAAATCAAAGTCAAGAGAATGAGAAAGTGGTTTGGTAAGAAGTTACCAGGAGAATTTAACTTGGTCTGGATCTCACTCCACCCCTTTTTGTTGCTGGCTGCCACTGTGTCCCCTCACTCCTTATTTCTACCTTCTGAAATTAGTGCATATTGTCATTCTCCCTGCCCCTCTAGTCACAGTAATGTTAAATATAGTTTGGGCTGTCTACTCTGTGCCACCTGCACTTTTGCAGAGCAGGAGGCTATTTTGCAACTCTGCTCTGAAGAGGAAAAGAGAATGCATCTTTTATTTGTTTGTTTGTTTGATGAAGATTCCAATGTGACAAAGGGGAAGGAAGGAGAGATACCTGCTCTTCCATAGGTGTGCCAGGAAACACACACTGGTGGTTAAGTTGAAATTATGTGTGTGTGGCAAGAGAATGACAGCAAAGACAAGTGGCACTTCACATTCTTGTCCTGTGTGTGTCCATTTGTTAGCTGTCATCATCGTTCCTCGGTCTGAGGACATGCTCTCCCGAAATGTGCACTGCTCGTAGTGACTAGTTGTAACTGTCACTGTCTGTCCTTTGGAGTGATTATGCATGGCGTGGCCCTTGTTGCATGTGACACACAGGATGGAGGACGCTGGCACTACCTTCAGGGTCTCAAGAGAGCTCTGCACCAGGGGACAGTGATGGCAGTTGACCAGGTGGAAGGGAAGCTGCATGCAATCTTGCTTCTTCCCAGAGATTTGGAAGGTACTGGCAGATCTGGATAGAAATGCTGGCATGTCTGGGTAAATGCCTCCGAATGCAGGTTCCATATAAACCCTTTGACCTGGGTCTACAGCTTTATTTG